>NC_028356.1:34641364-34645139 GCF_000741045.1 Vigna radiata var. radiata | reverse complement strand
CAACAAGTGATAGCAATTGACCTCACCAAACTCCTTATCAAAAAATGAAAATGGCTTATTTGCTTTTATAATGTAAAATAGTATTAGGTGTTTCTCCAGAACAGCAGTTGCAAATCAATTAAGGCTTGAGTGTTGCTTTTGTAAATTTTAAGACTAACAATTTCAATTCAAAACTGGGATTTCTGACTTCAATTAGTCTTATGCATTCTACTCGAGGATGATGATAAGAGTGACGTTGGGAAACGTGTGAAGATAGATTTGATGCAACAATCGAGCCTAATCTCAGCCCACTCTGCATTATTAGTAAGTTCAAGATTCGTGTGAAGTTAACTAAAAGGAATAACAAGTACTAAATCAGACACTTATATGTACTCGAAATGAAACATCATTGGAATACTTTGATTACTATTATATTATTCAAGAGTGTTTTTTTACTGATTTAACATGAAAATACCTTGGCAAGTACTCTACCACCACCACCACTCGCACGATCCACTTGAGTCATCAATCAAGTCCAAGCCAAAAACACTTTGATCCAATAGCTACCCATCTCTCATTTCCCACCGTTCAATTTCAGAGAAGTCTAATCCATCTACATCCACGTTTGGGACTAAACACTAGTATGAATCCGAGTATTTTTAATCTTCAAGATGACACTGTCCTTTTTTTCTTCTGATAAACTCCATATAATATACAACAGCAATGCTAGAATGATACTGTTAACGAAACCACACAGGGGACTCTTTTTCTCTTTCACCTTAGTACAATAATTTTCATTATGGTGATGCAGGGTATCCAATTGATCCCTAAAATATGCAATATAAAGCTAGTTTGGTACTAAAAAAAAGTCAAGGTACATGAAATTTGACCTTGTCAGACTGTCAGAAACAAGAATACCAACTCATCTGAAAAGCATGGTTTCAGATGGAAAACTATAGTCTCTGTTGCATATTTTTAATTCTCCTTGTTTATTACGTAAGTAAGGATGGCGCCTAATACAACAGGTGAGATTCTGATTCTGATTCTGATTGCGCAGATCAATATAAGTCCATATCTTTAAATGGTACTTTATATATGTAGTAATAACAAAATGAAATAATATATATTGATTAGAAAGAGAATAACAGTATGGTTTAGGAGCATGCAAGGGAATCCTCTGCAAGTATGCATCATCATAATGGCTGACACAAATAAACAAACATCGATTCGTGGCACTTTCTTGGCTGTCTTTGTTTATGAACATGACATAGTTGTGGGTCAAGCCTTTGGGACTGTTCTACCTTGTGTCATTCCACTTGCAATTTTCTTCAAGTGATTTTGCTAACAAACAAATGAGGTTTCCTAACATATGGAATTATTTTAATAAACTGAACCAACCCATCATGAGCCGCCAAACCCAAATTTACTACCTCATAAATTACCCCCATTCACACTACTACGCCCCACTGCCTCTGTAATGTAATCAAACTACACACACAAAATCTTCTAAACTCAGAAATCCAAATCTGTACACTAATTACTTCAAAAACAAAATACATGGATCAAGTCACACGTAATTTTATACTTTAAACAATATTTTTAATTTCAGTTAAATTGGTACGAGAGTTAAAAAAATCTTTTTCAAAGAGAAAGGCACACCCGTGAAATTGAAGCAACCGTGAACCTTCGACGCAGCCGCGGACCTTCGAAGTGGCCACGAACCTGCGAAGCAGCTGCGAACACTTAAAGTGAAGCAAGCAAGCGCTAACCACCAAAGCAACCGCCCTGAACCCGCGACAGAGAAACCACAGATGCCGAACCCCAAAAGCAACCGGTGTCAAAAGTACCACAGATACGGAAGCAAAAAACACCTAAAAACAAACATCCTGCTGAGAATTAAACGAATAAGAGATTTAGGGCGTGAGAAAATGGGAAATCAAAAAGGGCAAAGGAAACTCTTTACCAATGGAATGTTGTGATTGAGANATGCACAATCGAAGAGCAAAATTGTTTTGAAGACGAAGATTCGCGAGCACTTGAGAGCGAAATTGTTTTTTCTGATTCAGAGATGAAGCTTTGAGGAGATCAAAACGTTCTATTAAGATTTTCTTTTTTTTCTATGAAACACATTTGTCTTTAAAAGTTTTAAAACTATTACATTTATACCTCGATAAAATACTAAATAATCTATTATCTATTAATAATATAATTATATAATATAAAAAAATACTAAAAATTTGTCTTATCATTTATTTTATTTTATTAATAANTATCTTAAAACTTAATTTTTAAATCATTTGACGTTTTTAATTTATTTTTTATTTATATTTATTTTGACAAAAAAAATATTATCAAATTTATTTTATTATTCATTTTATTTTATTCACAAGTATATCAAAGTTTAATTTTGTAGACATTTGATATTTTTTATTTTTACTGTTTTGTTTGTGAATTTTGAGTTTGACATCCAATTATTAGGTTATATGTTTTGTTTGTGAATTTTGAGTTTGGCTGAAATGTTTTTTTTATATACAAAATAATATATTATAAATGTATTTAATTTCATTAAATTAAACAAATGACTTTTTATTAATTTAACCAAAAGGAAAAATGAGACTAAATAAAATACTCCAGCTGCTCCAAATAAGCCTTTTATTGATGCATTCATTTATGGAGACTGTTTCATAACAGACATTGAATGCACAAGAATCTTTTGTTTCAAAAGTTTTTTTTGCATTGAAATTGAATTCAGCAGGTTTGAATTTAATGCAGTCACCAAGCACACTCTCATAACAGAGAAAAAGCAAATTACTTAAAATAGGTAGGTTTTGTTTTAATAAAAGAAAATGATATAAATTTACACAGTATAAGATAAAATAATTATTAAAAAAGTAAAAAAATAATAATATTAATTTAATATAAAAAAATTTTGTGTTTCAAAGCATTATTTCTATTTTGTTTTAAATTCTCATTTTTTTTCAACCCCTTCAAACTCATCATCTCAAAACATTGTTCCTTTCTTCCTTCCAAGAAGAGTTATTTATGGGATAATGATATTTTAACCAATTTTTTTTAACAACTTTTAGGAAACAGGACACATGTTATCATTTTATTGGTATGTTTGAATTTATTTAAAAAAATATTTGAAACGGATCAATCACAAATATGCGTTATAAAAAAGTTGTCAAAAAAGAGTTGTCAAGTTAAGAACATTGTTCTTTTCAGATTTATTGTGTTGGTAACTAGTTAGAACAACTTGAAAACATGAAGGTTTCTTACCTCTTTGCTTTGCTTTTGGTGGTTGGAGCAACCATGATGTTCCTTAACATCTTAAGTCCCATTAGGGCCTCTAGTACAAATGTTCTTCTGCTACTTGTTTTTGTTACTCTTTATTTCAATAATGCAAATCTTTAAACTCTTTTTGTTTTCATTTTGTCTTGTTGTGCATGTATATCAGATTTGATTGAGCGGAGACAAAGCCACACAGATTGCAGTAAGCAGGAAACTGAAGGTATGAATGTTTTAAATCCTTGGATTTAAGCTCAGACACTGATAATACTGGTTAAAGCAATCAAAACCTAATAATAAATATTAAAAGAATTGTTTAAAAATATTATAAATAATAATTTTACTACATATTTTAAAATTTGTATGTAATTTTATTTACAATTCTTTTAATATTTATTANTNTTANNTTTATTTTAGTTACTTTTTTTTATTTTTTTAACATAACTATTATAATAATTAAAATTATACTTTAATAATTATTAAGATATAAATGTGTATTAAATAATAT
>NC_028356.1:34621153-34640864 GCF_000741045.1 Vigna radiata var. radiata | reverse complement strand
CATTATCATGTATGTCAACACTATTAACTATTGGGATAGAATAACACTCAAAATCAATCAGGGAGTATTAGCAAGACAAGAGCATATTTTTTTATCAAGAACTTGCCTTAGTCCTTAATAAACCAGAAACAATATTATTTACTCATTAATAAACCATTCAACCTATTGGGGATCAAAGAAACATGAATTTGATTTCAAATATTTAATTTTCATCCAGAACATACTTCAGACAAGTCT
Source organism: Vigna radiata var. radiata (assembly GCF_000741045.1). Lineage (NCBI taxonomy): Eukaryota > Viridiplantae > Streptophyta > Magnoliopsida > Fabales > Fabaceae > Vigna > Vigna radiata. The sequence goes on along the minus strand of NC_028356.1, from coordinate 34,640,627 downwards.
TTCTCAGAAGTATGACCACGCTCCAAGGAAAGCATATATCGAATCCAAAGTTCTCCAACCCAAGGGCAGTTCTTAGTTGCCCTGGAATAAACATTGCTGACAATATTACCAACCTAGAAAAGAAGCACGCAGGAGAAAACTCCAAATTAGAAAATTGGACATAGGNAATGGATGATGTGAAGTGAAAAGGATAATAGAACAACAAAATCCATATCCCACTAGGTTGGGTTGTCTCAGATCACATGATGCAATTTGCTGAAGACATTCAAGGGTATTATTTACCATAAAATGCGACAAAGATAGTATGAAGAAAGGAAATTTTAAAACCTTCAAAGTGTTGTCCAAATAGCGAGTATAATCAAGCCAGAGATCAAGTGATATAGGAAAATCAGTAATAGCTCGTTCATATAGAACTTGAACTCTGGCTGGCATTCCATGTGATTGCTCAAATTTCAAATAGTTCTGCAATACAAATATCTTACTACAAGAGGTTAGGCATGCTAAAGAACAATGAATACATTCTAGGATTCTACCTCTTACAAGTAAATAGTCATGTTTTCACTTGGAAACATACCATGTAGTGTTGCAGTTTTTCTGAATCAGAAACATTCAGGCTCAAAATCTGTTCTTCAAGATGAAAACGAGCATTGTACATCTCCAAGGCCTTTTGGTATGAAGATGCAACATGAGGATAAATATCAACCAAGTCGATGGTTTCAACATCTTCAAGATTTCTCTGTTCTGCCTCCCAAGCCTTATAGGCAGCAAGTGTTGAACTCATGTCAGCAAGGGGAACAGAGAACTGGCGGTGAAATAAACTACGAATACGATGAACTTGCTTTTCTTTGGCCTGTAAAAGCAGAAGAAAACTTAATGTACCACTGAAACAACAACCTATGATGCCTGCCACCAAAAGCTTCAATAAAGCCAAATTCTTTTTTAAATGTTATAATTTAATCTCCGAATCAGGTTTCTATTTGGCTGCTGGATTTTCTTTGCTCTATAACTCTCTCCATGACTTCAAAGACCAAAATTAAATTACTCTCTCAATTGAATCTTCAGAGTTAGCTAAGGGCATTTTGTGCATTCGAGGCACCACCTCAGCAATACCACTCTTTCCCCCACACTTCATTTTTTACTATTCTGTACTCAACTGTATCTGCCAAGTTAACAAGCTCAACCAAAAATTTTGGTAAATAGCAAAACCTAATCTCAAATCAAATTTTTATTTGACAGCAGAATCTCCTTTGTCCTTTGAATCAATTCAAATCCTTTAAATCACTTCAACAAACCAAAATTAAAATATGCAATCAACTGAATTTTCACAATTACCTCANGACATATTTGTGCATTCAAGGCTCTAACTGTAGAACAAAACTAATTTTAGNTGCACCTATGTTGCTATGCCCTAAATATTATCGAAGTAAAACCTCCGGTTTCTACACGATGAAAGAAAATTTAAAACATTCTTTTGACAAATAATTGTGTACAAAAATGCTTAATTAATACAATGCTTTGGGCACAGAATAAAACATTGCATTAACATATAGCTGAACTAAAACTAGCATGTTTTCTAGTACCATCAACATAGATCTATGGTAAAATTAAAAATTTTCAGACCTGTGCATCAGTATCATCTATGGTTAAAAGTATAGCCTGCTCGTATTGCCTGTATGCTTCCCATATTTTACTACCTTCAGCAACATGCAAACCAGCTGCAGTCAGGGCACTCTCAAACAGATCNCTCACCTTGGAAATACCAGTAGGTGTACATTGNCGTACCATTGGATCAAACTCTTGGACAAAGTTAATGTAGTCACACCAAAGAGAGATAGACTGAAACAGAGGATAACGCAACAGTTGAGCAAAACCTTTAAAGTAATATAATTTAATTATAAATGTTGAAAAGAAAAAAAGGGTTTATCCTAAAAAGGAACTACAGTTTTGAAGAGGTACTCCTCTTAACTACGAAAAGGCAAACAAATGAATTGCTCAAGCAGAGATTAATTATCTAAAGCNGGCAGCATATTGAAACATAATAACCAACCAGATAATCAAACACCCCTCGTTCGTAAAGCTTCAGAATTCTAGAGAAAGACTCGGGCCTGNATGATAAAGGGAGAGTGTAACGAGAAGTAGGTCAATAAACCCTAATAGGAGNGAGGAAAGAAAAACAATATAAATGGAGTCGAAGGAAGAGAAAGGCACCGAGAAGCAGTGCTGAGAGAAAGCTCATCTTTGATCCATTGGTGCCACATTTCAGGGCTCAACGGAAAAAGTTCACTCATAACTTCCCTGGCTCTTATCAGTTTATTAACATCACCGGCTCTCCTCAGAAGCTTTATATACTGAAAAAGAAAAACAATAGTTTGAAATAAACTTAAAAAAAAAAAGGAAAATAATAGAATAGAGTTGAGTTGAGTGGAAAAAGAAAGAAATTACTTGCAAATGACCNTCATAATTAGAGGGGTTAGCAGCAAGCTCGGTCTGGAGAGATTCAAGTAAGAGATTCTGCTGAGCTTCGTCCTCTGAATCAGAATCATCGGAATCAGACATGGCTTTGTCNTTGTGGTGCTCATCATCTGCGGTCAGGGGTTGGTNTTCCTCCATTTTCTCGTCGGAATCAGGCATAGCTTGGTCTTTAGTGATCTCTGCTTCAGCGGTCAGGGTTAGGGATTCGTTTTGTTCCATCCCGACCACAAAAACTGATACACTTAAAAAGACTCAATAACATAGAACCACCGAATTGAAATGATGAAATCAGACTCAAAGCACTGACTCAAAGCTTAAAACAAACACAGATTACGCAAACTTGGAGACCTAACACAGAAATGTAGAATCAAGAACGAACAACAGATTGAATCCCATTCAGACCTTTAATCAAATAGTTCATGAGCAACAGTAAACATAATAATCAAGACAATGAAGGCAAAACTATGAACAACGCGGAAAAATTAACACAAAACGCAACAGGATACTCAGAATCATATGAAACTCAGACAAGACCGAATCAAGAAAACACGAAACAGAGACACTTACTTTTGAAGCGTGGACACAACTTGGTGCTCTGATGACCACTTGATTGAAGAAGGCTCCAAGAAAAGGCCGTTTGAGACTGTGCGAAGACGAACTGGACCTCTTCGAAGCTTCTCCGACGAAGAAAACGCAGCGGAATGTTGATTTGATATTTTTTATTTTTACTGTTTTGTTTGTGAATTTTGAGTTTGGCATTCAATTATTAGGTTATATGTTTTGTTTGTGAATTTTAAGTTTGGCTCAAATGTTCTTTTAGATACAAAATAATATATTATAAATGTATTTAATTTCATTAAATTAAAACAAATCACTTTTTATTAATTTAACCAAAAGGAAAAATGAGACTAAATAAAATACTCCAGTTGCTCCAAGTAATCCTTTTATTGATGCATTCATTTATGGAGACTCTAACAGACATTGCACAATAATCTTTTGTTTGAAAAGTTTTTTTGCATTGAAATTAAATTTAGCAGGTTTGAATTTAATGCAGCCACCAAGCATACTGTCTTAACAGAGAAAAAGCAAATTACTTAAAATAGGTAGATTTTGTTTTAATAAAAGAAAATGATATAAATTTACACAGAACAAGGTAAAATAATTATAAAAAAAATATTAAATTAATATAAAAAATTTGTTGTTTCAAAGCATTGTTTCTATTTTGTTTTAGATTCTTATTTTTTTCAACCCCTTCAAACTTATCATCTCAAAATTCCGTTCCTTTTTTCCTTTCAAGAATAGCTATTTATTAGATAATGATATTTTAACAACTTTTTGAAAACAAAACATATGTCATCATTTTTATTGGTGTGTTTGAATTTATTCTAAAAAAATATTTGAAACTGACCAATCACAAACTGTAAGGTATACATTATAAAAAAATTGTCAAAAAAGAATTCTTAAAGAGACTTTTTCCTTATTGATTAGTATTTCACGTTAAGAACATTGTTCTCTTCGGGTTTATTGTGTTGGTAACTGGTTAGAACAGCTTGAAAACATGAAGGTTTCTTACCTCTTTGCTTTGTTCTTGGTGGTTGGAGCAACCGTGATGTTCCTTAACATCATAAGTCCCATTAGGGCCTCCGGTACAAATGTTCTTCTGCTACTTGTTTTTGTTACTCTTTATTTCAATAATGCAAATCTTCAAACTCTTTTTGTTTTCATTTTGCCTTGTTGTGCATGCATATCAGATTTGGTTGAAACCAATAGTGGAGACAGAGCCATACGGATTGCAGTAAGCAGGAAACTAAAGGTATGAATGTTTTACCATCCTTGGATTTAAGCTCAGACTGGTTAAAGCAATCAAAACCTAATTATAAGGATGTTATCATTACATGGTAAATTTGATGTGTTAAAATTAAGTACATTGCAATGTAATAATACCCAGAATGAGTGTTCATATCACTTGTTGAATAATTGATCTAAAACCTTTTACAGTTACAAAATGAATGAAAAATTTAAACTCTTCTTGACAGCTTATTTTAATTTCAGTTGAGTTTGTATCTTACAAGTGTTTGTGTTTGGTTTGAGATTTTAGGAAAATGGGAATAGTAACAACATTGGTGATATNGGTNAAGTGACTCTGACTGATTATGGTGTTGATCTAGTGCCAACTTCATCAAAGTTCTTAGAACTTGGACCTATTCAACATGGAAGCCCTCTAAATCCTTACATTCCAAGACCTTCACCTCCTGATAAACCTGGAGATTATGACTAACTTTCTACTCTCTTGAACCATGTAATGTTAAGGAAAAAGTCTCTTTAACAACTCTTTTTTAACAACTTTTTGACAACACATACGTGAAAGTTTATGATTGGTCCGTTTCAATTATTTTTTTATAATAAATTCAAACAGACCAATAAAATGGTGACATGTGTCCTATTGTCAAAATGTTGTTATAATATCATTGTCCTAATATTAAGTAGATATTATGCTCAGAAGAAAAAGCTATTCACACTCTTTTAACATATTTCTTTTGATGGGGAAAATAAGAAATTGTTCAAAGTTATGTGTTGGTATATCATTTCTCGTGCTGAAAATGAAAATGGAGGACTTGTTCTTTTACTCAATGTATTTTGTGCCTTTCAGCATCTATGTAGTTATCAATGGGCATACTAATTAGGATCATGGAGAATCCTACTTTTGTTGTTCAGAGTATGTTTATGTTCCTCATGTCTATTTTTGTTACAGATTCTTTATTATTATTACCAGTATAAATTCTCATATGGAATAAATAATATATATTTTTGAAGATAAAAAAACTATCAAAAGAAAAATCAGAGTTTTAAAATAAAATTAGGAGATAAAAAAGGATAATTGGTCAATAGCAAGCAACATTCATGCTTCTTTCATGCATGTGTGCTAAAACTGTTCAATTGCCTTGCATCTTGATGAATCTAACTATACATAAATGATTTGATATTCATTTTAGTCTATAGTGAATAGTAAAGCATATCTTGGAACTTTATGACTAGTAAATTTTATCACTAATTTATTGGTCGGTTCTTTGAATGTTCTTTTAGTGAATGATTCATTTCTTCACTATTTGTTGTGGTGGATTAAGCAATAGTTGTAGGCGTTATAAGAATACTGCATATTTAAAGAACATGACAGTGATGTTGTACAAATTCAATGCTTGCAAGAAGTAGTTTACAGAAAGCTTATTGGAATATAGGTTCAACTAAGGTTATCATATTCCAGAGTTTATGTCAACTCGTGAGAGTCGAGTAAACTTGACTCGTAAGTTCAATTCGTAAACTTTAGATGAAAAAAAAGTTATAAATAATATTTTAATTCAAATAAGTTTACAAAATTATATAACTTTAAATAAATAAAAATTATAGTTATATTGTTTATAAAAATAAATATTATAAAACATAAATACCTTAATTATTGTCATTAACTTTATTGGATTATTGTCATTAGTTTTCATGTATTTCATTAAATATATAACTTTCAAGTCCGTAGAATCGCTCCAAATTCGCAATTGTACACGATCTTACTGATCTTACAGTTAATTTTATCGAGTTTATGTAAAAAACGAATTTACTTCTGAATTAATTCGGAAATCATATCTAGAAACATAAACTATACGAGTGTACGAGTTAACTCCAGAGTTTTATAAGATGCGTTCAATCAATATATGTTTTGATAATTACCCATTTTTTAATCCAAGTCATTCTGAGCGAAACAATCAATGACTGGCTTCACATATCACAATATGGTTCTGAGATCATCAAGAACAAGAAGTGGTCCCTTTCTTCACAAGTCAACTCTACAATTTACCATGCATGTATGTGAGATATATGTGAACATAAGAATAAAAGGAAGCATTTAAAAAATATCTATATATCAATTTTAGAGGTAGTTAATATTGTATAAACTGACAAAAGAAAACACTTTGTTTTATAATAATTCTATACATGTTCCAAAAGATAAAGATAAAAAAAGAAGAAGAAAATCTTAGGTCTTATATAACTGTATGTCTAATTTGATATAGTATTTTCGTTACATGATACTATTAAATATATATTTTAATATTTTTTAAGAAATAATATTTAAGAAATAGTATTTAGTTAAAATAATTTATTTATGTCAAACTTAATAATTTATTAAGAATAACTGAAAGGCTATCGGTCTTTATATATCCATATTTCAAAAATGAACTCTAATATAATTAAAGTGTGATGATAATAACCTGTTATAATTGACGATTTAACATTAGTAAATTTTATTCATGTATTTATAAAGTTAAATATTTTTAATGGAAATAAAGCATTAACTTTGTTTTATTCAAGTAAATATAACAATCTAAACATTGTATACAGATTAAGTTTTACTTTTAAAGAATTAGTGTAAGATATGTTAGCTTCTAACTCGTTCTAAGTAAATAAATTTATTTCAAAAAAACAAATGCTTGGAAAATAAGCGGTTAAATAATTTTTTCCTTTCTTTAATTAAGTTTGTTAAAAAGATTTTTGGTGAAAAACTTAGAGAATCTCTTTTTAGAAAAAAAAAGAAAAAGAAAACAAACGAGAAAAAAGAAAAGAAAATAATGAGTTGAGACCTTTTCCATTTTTCCAACTCTCTCTAAACTATTTTCTATTTGCATCCCCTTTTTACGATTTTGAAACCTTTATTTTTCCGTTTTTTATTTTTACCTTTTTTTTGGATCGACCAACTCCTTTTACTGTCTACACTCCACCATTTTCATTTTTACAGTCTCCTAAACCAAGCCCATGATATTCTTAAATGCCCCCACACTCTTTTGGACCAAATCTAATATATTTTAAAACTCTTACTCCCTACATTTCATTTTCATACCCCATTTTAATGACCCATCTCAACACTCAGTCACCTAAAACTTTTTTCACGTGACACATGACACTTACTTTGTATTTATGTTCACGACTTAATGTTTTAGGTGTTTTTAATCTATTTTATACTATAATTTAAATTGTATTTGAAAATTAGTAGTTCAAGAAATACAATTGTATGCACAATCTTTAATCTTAATTAATTGTTATAATATCTTTTAGCTTAAATAGTAATTGATTTTTATTTATAAAAATATTCAACTTAAACATATATTTTTAATATGGATCTTAATATTATATTTATTTAGTTTGTTTTAATTTAGTTCGTTAACATATACACCTAAGACATAACAAAAGATAAATCATTAAAACAATATTGTTGATACATTTATATAAAAAAAAATTTATGTGAATTGGCCACATGTCCACAGACCAACAAAATTAGTCCAAAATTTTTATATGGATTAGACCAACCCTCACCATTTTTTGCCACGTGTCAAGGTCTCTAACTTGAATAAATGGATATAAATGAACCTCAAAACATTAAGCGATCACTTATTATACGTTCTCCAAACACTTCAAACTAATCTCATAGATCTAAGATTATAGTGAGAAAATTGAATCCACCATTTCTCTTATTTTTCCTTCCACTTTTTACTATTAAGTCAGTGTTATAAGATATGGGGAAGTGTGTAGAGAATTTATTGAGACACCCCAATAATAATAGCATGTTTAAATGAAAGAGGGCAGCATGGAAGTTTCATTGCATTATTCACTCTGCGGTGCCTGTTGAGATTTTATTGCCATTTCTGTAGCATTGGGGAATGAAGAGGCTGATGAATGAGGAGTGATGAGTCTTTAATGCAGTCACTAATGCTTGTTGTGGAAAAAGCAACTTCACAAAAGTGTTTAATAATAAAATATTGGGAAACACTTCATGAATAATAATAGGTAGGTTTTGTTACAGAACCTCATCTTCTTGTTATCTTTCCGCGTTTTGAGGTAGACTTTTTGTTTCATCACCCAGCAGTGACTAAAACCACTTTCTTCCACTCCTAGGACATTGTCTACTTCAGGTTTATTGTGTTGGTAACATGAAGATTTCGGGCTTCTTTGGTTTGCTCTTGGTGGTGGGAGCAACTTTGATGTTCTTTAACATCTTAATTCCTATAAGTGCATCTTGGACACCTGGTATACACATCTTCTTTCCTTTATTATTGTAACTCTTTATGGAAATTAGTTAGATCTCTTCTAAATCTTAGATTTCTTTGTCAAGTGTTTTGTTATTATCACCATGCAAGACAAGACACATGGGTTGTTCTTAATTTTGTGTTTGAACTACTTTCTTATGTTTCTTCCCCTTTTGTCAGTTTTTTTTTTCTTCCCTTTTTACTTTGGATATATTTGAAGAGATAAAGGTATGCATGCATTTGTGATGGCAGCTTCCAATCCACAAACTCTTAGAAAAAATCTCATTTTTTTTTTCTTGTGTAGGATTTTCTGCAGTAGACAAACTGTTTTTGTTATTATTCTGTTGATTGTTTTTCCACTACCAACATGATCCACTAAATTGAAATTAACTTGGGACAACTTGGTCGCGTTGTTCCAAGGATCGAGTCCTAGAATTGTACGAGTAATTCATGATTTTTGACATGGGTGGAATCCATTTTTAAAGTTTTCAATTTCCACCTACCCTATTGATAAAAGAGAAAAAGACAACATGTTTTTAAGTTTTAAACATGCAGTTGTAATCTTGTGAGCTAAAATGCATTCATGTATAGAAATGTAACCCATCTAAATAGAGAAGTTTCCCTGTAAGTATTAAAAATAGTTTATGTAAATGTTTCTCTGATATTGTTTCCAATTTTTTAATTAAAAATGTCTGTAAAAAGATACTCAAAAACCTAAAATGGTACCTAGTAGATTTGCTCTGAAAAGTAAATTGATTGTATTAACATGTTCATATACTAGTTGGTAAAAGACACTGATGATTGAGTTCCTCCTATCTTCATCTGCATTTTGATGTTGTGTGTGGCAGCATAATTCAATCAAATATTGCATGCATCAATTAATATTTCTGCCCCAATTACATATTACTTTTCTTAATTTTCTTCTAACATTTTGTCTAAGGAGATTATCTTGCAGATTATACTGATCAGATTGTTGAGAACTTAATGTATAATTAACCTGACATTTGTTAATACCATCTCAGATTTCATAGGGACCAAGTATGGTGATAAGGCAACACTGATTGCAGTGAACAGGAAACTGAAGGTATGAATGCTTTATAATCCTTGGACTTAAAGAAAGAGCTCTTGCCCTTTACCTTTCTGATTAAAGAATCAAAACCTTATTATAATGGGATAAATTTGATATTAATATTAATCATCTTATAAGTAAAACTAAGATGAATTTTGCCTGTTGATTATGTAAAACTTTGTACTCTAAGATGCATAATTAAACTATTGCTGTGAGATGACAGTTTATTTCAGCTGAATTGTATCTTCTAAGTATTCTAATTTGGATTTACTAGACTTTTCTATGGTATTTCTGCTGTGATTTCAAAATATACTGATGACCATTAATTTTGATGTTTCAAAATATATTAAAAAGATTTTTAAAATATCAGTATCAGAATATGAGAACAACACTGAAAAAACCTGGTAGAGAATCTGGATTCTAAGCATTCCCTTTGAAATTTCAGGAAAATGGTATCAACAACAATGGTGACATGAGTCAAGTAACTCTGACTGATTACAATTCAGCTGATCCACCACCAAATTCTAGAACAAAGGCCTCTTTATATCCTGGACCTATTCAGCATGGAAGCCCTCTGATTCCATACATCCCAAAACCTTCACCTCCTGATCATCCTATACCTGGAGATTCTGACTAACTTTCTGATCTCTTCAAGTATGCTAATAGATGCTATGCTCAAAAGAGGAACGCTGTTCACATTCTTTGAACATATTTCTTTTCATGGGAAAATAAGAAATTGTTCAAAGTATGTGTGAGTAGCATTTCTCATGCTGAAAGAATATAGGACTCATTCTCACACGTTGTTTAGTCAGTTTTTTGTGCGTTCTTTTGCTTATATTCTGTGTGCTAGTGTTGTGAAAAAACATTTGCCTTTGAGCATCATCCTATGCAGTGGCCAATGTACGTACTTATAACTAAGGATCATGCAAATTTCTATTTATATTAGTTTGTGTTAGTGCAACTGGAGTATGTTTATTTTTTCTCTTATATCTATATCTATCTATCTATCTATATATATTTATATATCCTTCTTATGTGATGTGAATTTACTCTGTTATAAAGTTGCATTGTATCTCATTGAAATTGAGGTAGATTGTTCCAAATGGAATCGATATATACTTTAGAACTGACGAATATGGTGTATATATCTAGCAAGCCTAGATATATTCAGTGATGCTTCAGTAATGCTTTCAACTTCAATAAAGTTATATTCAGTGATGCTTCAATAATCAAATTTACCTAGAGATGAACCACTTGGCGTTTCGTCGACGGTGAAAAACTTTTTGAACGAGGCGACATGGGACCTAGAGATGAACGAGAGATTGGCTAGAGATTATTCCATTGTAAATACGTGATTTTCTTATAGTTGAAAGATATTATAAGATGAAAAATATGTTAAAGATCTAAATAAACTTTTTCGTATATCAAATTAATCAAACTATTAAGAGATAGTAAAAATTGTTTTAACAAAACAAAACGAAATTTTCAAATGAAAAGAAAAGGATAAATATTTTATGTTATTTAGTAATATACTTAAATTACGAGCTAAGCATTTTTATGTAAAAAATTAATAAATAAATAAATTTAATTCACATACATTTGAACAACAAATATTATGATAGGAAAAACAATATCTTGGAGTGGGGCGAACTGTGCCAATATTGGAGGTGATGAATGAATATGGGTGTGTGATTCTTCTCCCTTTGCAGATGATTTCTTTGTTAAAGATGCAAAGATGAAGATGGTTGTGATGAAGAAGGTACGGTGATCCTATGATTGTGTAAGAAAAAACCTTTTTTTTCTTAAAAAAGAAATAACTGCAGAGATTGGAAAGTGTGTAGAGAATTGATTGAGATACCACGGTGATAATGTGGCAAGTTTCATTGCCATCATTCACTCTGCGGTGCCTGCTGAGATTTTATTGCCATTGCTGTAGCTGTAAATAGAGCATTGGGGAATGAAGAGGCTAATGAGTGACCAGTGATGAGTCTTTAATGCAGTCACTAATGCTTGTTGTGGAATTTGAGCCCCCAAGCACGTTATCATCACAGAAAAGCAACTTCACAAAACTGTTTGATAATAAAATATTGGTTTTGTTTTAGAACCTCCTCTACGTTATTGAGGGTCGACTTCTAATAAGGGCTATATTATTTATATCAGTACTACACTTCTAGGTCATTGTCTACTTCAGGTTTATTGTGTTGGTAAACATGAAGGTTTCTGGCTTCTTTGCTTTGCTCTTGGTGGTTGGAGCAACTTTGATGTTCTTTAACTTCTTAATTCCTGCTACTGCATCTGGGTCACCTGGTACACACATCTTCTTTCTTTTACTATTTGAGAAAATTATTAAAAGACACATGGAGTGTTTTGAATTTTGTGTTTGAACTACATATGTTTATTTCCTTTTCATAATTTTTTCTTTTTCCTTTTTTACTTTGGTTATCTTTGAAGAGACAAGGGTATGCATGCATTAGTGATTCCGATCCACAAACTCTTGGAAAAAATCTGATTTTTCTTTTCTTGTGTACGATTTTGCGTAGTAGACAAACTGTTTTTGTTATTATTCTGTTGATTGTTTTCTCACTACCACCATGATCCACTAAGTTGAAACTTCCGACAACATGGTACGTACTTGCTCCAAGGATGAGTCCTTGAATTGTATGAGTAATTCATGATTTGACATATTCTTAATTAAAAATGTCTGTAAAGATACTCCCTTAAAAACCTGAAAGTACTTATAGATTTACTCTGAAAGATAAATTGATTGTATTAATATGTTAGTGCTCATATATTAGCTAGTGAAAGGCATTGATGATTTAGTTCCTCTCAGATTTCATAGGGACTAACCATGGTGACAAAGCAACACAGATTGCAGTAAGCAGGAAACTGAAGGTATGACTGCTTTATAATCCTTCCTGACCTTTCTGGTTAAAGAAATAAAAACCTAATTAAAATGGGGTGTTACATGGTAAATTTCAATATAATATTACTACCTTGCAAGTAAAACTAAGATGAATTTTACTTGATTATGTAAAATTTTATACACTTACAAGATGCATAACTAAACTCTTGCAATGAGATGACAGTTTATTTCATTTGAAATTTCAGGAAAATGGTGATATGAGTAAAGTGATTCTGACTGATTACAATGGCGTTGATCCACCACCAGGTTCTAGAACAAAGGCCTCTTTATATCCTGATCCTATTGAGCATGGAAGCCCTCTGATTCCATACATCCCAAAACCTTCACCTCCTGAAGATTCTGACTAACTTTCTGGCCTTTTAAACCATGCTATAGTTGATACTGTGCTCAGAAGAGGAAAGCTATCCACACTCTTTAACATATTTCCCATTATGGGAAAATAAGAAATTGTTCAAAGTATGTGTTGGTAGATTGCTCATGCTGAAAATAAACACAGGACTGTTCTCACGTTTAGTCAGTTTTCTTTGTGTTGTTGTGTGCCAGACAGTAATCCTTGTTTTCACGTGTGTTATTGTTTGTGAAAAAACAGTTGTGCCTTTGCGCATTCTATGTAGCTGTCAATCTACGTACTTATAAATAAGGATCGTGTCAATTTCTATTTTTGTTGGGTTGTGTTTGTGCAACTTTAGTATGTTTATTTTTTCTTTAGACCGATATATATCCTTCTTATGTGATGTGAATTTACTTTTTGATCATATAATTATAGATAATGCTTGTCTCAAAAGTATATTCTATTTATGGATGAAATTTAAATGAATCTATTGAGAAATCCACAACATATTGTTCTCAATGAATCCCGCGACTTATGAAAGTAGTGCAATAGATTGCGAATGAGCGAATGAGCGATCGCTCAACAACATATTTGTTGTAACAAGTTTGACAATATGAAAAAAGAAGCAATGAGACTTGTAGTTTAAACTTATATATAATTTGCAATATATTTATAGGATTGTTATTATAACAATATCCGACATATTGCAAAAGATAAGAAGAAAAATATTGAAACAAAAGAATGATGGATCTCATATAAAATGTAATGCATTTAAGTTGGTATATAAGTCAATCCTAAATTAGGAAACTTAACACACAACGTAAAACAAAGAGATTTAATGTGTGTTAGCGTTTTATTAATTACAATACACCTCACAATCCTTATTGTTACCGTTAAAGGTGTGGTTAGATTCATCGGGATGAGAATTTCAAAATTTGTTTTTTCTTTTGTGATCAAGTTTGTTTACATACTTTTTTGGAGTATGTTTGTCTTCTACCACATTTGCTTTCGAAGGCAAAACTTAATCTCTTGCAGTAGCACCCTCATTCTTGTTGGTATCTTCAATGATGATGTGTAATAAGCTTTAGAAGTGACATTTGTTTGTGTGTGCGTTTCAATTGTTGTTTATAGTCAATCTAGGATGACAATAGTTTCTCAATTAGAGGTTTTGAGACGAACACATCTGGTTGAATATGTTCATTGTTTTGATATCTTCCAACAACTTATGACACTCATTGATTTGGATCTTGATGTTCTTATCTTCAAAAGATAATAGTTCCACACGAATCTTTGTCGAACGACATCTTAATCACTACATTTGAGAATCAACAAATTTCTTTTATTTCTTTATATGAGCAATACACATCGAATAAATCATTAGACAATGAACTAAGTAAGGTGTGTTAGCATATACCTTGTTCCATAAGTCAAATCTTTAACTTGTTTTGAAGGGAAATTAGAGTAAGGTTTTGAAGATTTGAGAGCAATAACAACTTCATACTATTGGGTCTATCGAGGAGGAGGTTGACCGGGGAGACACAAACACCAATTAGATCTGAGTCCAACCATATAAGGGATTGACAACACTCTCTACCCAAAACCTTGAGATCTGAGTCCAACCATATAAGGGATTGACACCACTCTCTATCCAAAACCTTAAGACGATGGGTTAATGGGTCTTTCATCTTTATATAGTGCTCTACTTTCTCGTTTATATTCAATGTGTCGCCCTTCAGCGGAAGCATTCCCAACCAACCACAACTACGAGTAGCTCTTTCCAACCGCTCCAACTGTCGTTCATCTTAACAAGTTGTTTATCTTAATGCCCTTTGGCAGGAAGACTTTCAGTATAGGGATCATTATACTCATCTGAGCCGATCACCAAGACAAACCATCGGCTCTGATACCACTGTTGGGTCTAACAAGGAGGAGGTTCATTGGGGAGACACAAACACCAATGAGATATGAGCCCAACAATATAAGGGATTAACACCACTCTCTATCCAAAACCTTAAGGTGATGAGTTAATGAGTCTTTCATCTCTATATGGTGCTCTACTTTTTCATTTCTATCCAAGGTAGGACTTAGACTTGCACTTGGATTCCCAACACATACATGTCTAATAGTGTAGACACATGTTCTTGCTAGTGTCGAAAGTTTTATCTAGAGAAGACCTTGATCTTTACATGTTTGAAAGGGTTTCGGAAAAATCGTTTTTGAGTTTTGAAAATGATGTTTTGATTCTCCGAATTTGGGTTGTTGAGATTAGTCATAAGTCCTTAAGATTGTTATAAAAGCTAATGAAATCATAAGTAAAAAAACTTCTTAAGACATGTAGATTCACTATTTTTAAGAACTTATTTACGATGTATTGTGTAAACTCTCAATATATCATCGAAACTTTTTGAAATTTTTGAAGATTTCAAAAACTAGTAAGATTATCTCTTAATAGAGTAAATATACCCAAAATATTATAGAAAAAATATAATAGAGAAAAGAGAACGAGAGAATGAAAGATGACAAAAAGAATAAAAGAGTGTTTAAATGTGTTTCCAAGGTGAGCAAAAGGCTCTATTATAGATGTTGGAGATTAATAAAACCCACGGCCCATTGAAAAATCCACATTAAATCTCTTAATTATTCCAGATGAATCCCATATGGAAGTGGTGCAAGAGGTTCAACAACAGATTTTTTATAATAAGCTTGACTAATATTTGAAAAAGAAGTAATTAACAAAACTTGCGGTTGCAATAACTTCAATGTATATATATTTTACAATATATGTATAACATTATTATTATAAGAGAAAGTGACCTCAATCCCTTATTTGAATTAAATATATGTAATCTTCTTCAAATTAATTTTCTTTCCAAAAAAAAAAAAACTCATCAACGATATGAGAGTGAATAACGTTATGATAACCGACTTATAATATTGTGATATAAATAAGAAAAAAAGTCATGAAGGAATTATTCAGTCTATATGTGTATGAATCACATCTTAGTTATTATTAAATGATAGTTTTGTTGAAGATAACCGAAACCTGAAGTGAAAAGCATATGGGCATTCCATTGAAATCGAAAATTGATCAAGAATAATACCACACTTGGGCTAAACTGGTTGAGTGACTTACTGCTTAAGATAAAATTATTGTCTCTAATTTAGTTTCATCCCCCCCAGTGCCACTGCATTCCTACTATTACAATTAAGAAAAATATTATTTAACATATCTAACTTTTTTATATTAATTTGATATTATCTTTTCCTATTTTTTATTCTCTTTTTTCTTACAAAAAATATAATATTTTATATTTTTATGACCATTTTATCTTTATATTGTGTTAAATGAATGTAAAAGTTAGAGCTATCAAAACGGATAACCTGGTTCGACCTGACCTGACCCACTACAGGCTGGCTCATTTATTAGCGAGTCAGAAAAATTCGAACCCAGCTCGACCCACCACGGGTTTGTGGGTAAACGGGTTGACTCATTGGCCCCCTTAATTATAATTTTTTTTAAATAAAAAAAATTACAAACTTTCTATAATTCAAATCTAAACAAATTTCACTCCCAAATTTAACTCCCAACATGGATATTTAATTAATTTTGAAAATATGGAACTTGAATAATTTTTTCAAGCAAAAAAGATAATAAATAATTTTTTATAAAATTAAAATTAAATTTTAATAAAATAAAATTTGGTAAGCAAGTTGATGGGCCAATCCGATTTATCACGGATTCAACTTTCATGAATCGGATTTAAATGAGCCAAGTTAAAATCTGACCCAAATAACAAAAAAAAATACATTCAAATCCAACTCAGTCCAAAACCCATAACAGACTAAGTTAGCTCGCAGATTTTGATACATTTTGACAGTTATAGTAAATGGGTATCACGGTATTATTACTCTACGATTAAATAGGCCCCTCAATTCGTGTCCCATCAACTTTTTCTTTTCCCATTTCACTTTTCTTCACTTCCTAATAATACCTAGCATGTCATCGTAACTTCCTTTCAAACCCAACTCATATATATATATATATATATATATATATATATATATATATATATATATATATATATATATATATATATATATATATATATATATATATATATGTATATGGGACCAAGCAATGCATATATAATAACTTTTTTAAGCCCCATTGGGAGGTACGAGTGCTTCAATTGAGCATATATTACTCAGCATGTTTGGTGAAAAGTTAAGCTTTTAGAAACCTATAATTATTGTTTGAAGTGTTTCTCAAGTGATGATTGTAACTAGTGCAATTTTGTAGTGTGGCTTTGGTTAAATTTAAGTCATCATCAAAAAATTAACATCACACGCTTTTCAGTGGACCTCTTAACCAACCATGCCGCATATATCACTTTTTCTCCCCAACGTGATTTGATACTCTCCGTTTCTTACAATGTTCTCAACCAATCTTTTGGTCAAATTAGACTAATGCTTTCAACTTCAATAAAGTTATAATCACTGATGCTTTAATAATCAAATTTACCTAAGTCTGCAACATTTTTCAGAAAACCTACATTGTATTGTTTTAAAATTTTTAGTTGAAAGTAATAATAATTTCTTATATAAATCAAGTCTAATTATTGTCGAATCACTTGATTTATTAATTTATCCTCCTTAATACGGAAAGAGTTTGGTGGTTTTTAGAAAATCATGGCTACATGAGTTGGTCTTATCCTTTTGGTCCTACCATGAGACATTCTCTATAGGTAATGTATAACTGAATTTATGATTGTATCAACAATATTAAATGGTATGAAGTTATAACCAATTTTGAATTTTTAAAATTTGTCCGTAATAATTGTGTTCTTCCTTCAAATTTTACTCACGCGACAGAAATCTTCAAGGTAATAGAAAGTGAGTCATATGAATGATATATCGATAAACCCCATGACAAGATGTATTGAGGTAAGTGATACAAATAAGAACAAAGAGAAAAAATAGAGATTATATAATAAAATAGTGAGAGCTATAAGTAATATGAAAAAAAAATAGAGATTTTATATTAAAATAGTATATTTAAAACTAAATTTTCATTTTGAGGAATGTTATTTAAAAAAATATTACAAACGTGTGTTTGAAATTGAAGTTCAAAGAGATTTACTTTTTTTTATTTTGGCATTTTTTTCTTTTAGAAAAACAATTCTATTTTTTCTTAGAAAGTAATGAAACACACATAGAAAGGAAGTGAAGTTTGGGCAAAAAAATTGCGTAATATGAAATTGATATTAACGAAAAGTATGAATAATTAAAAGTTAGAAGGATAATTTTAGCATCTAATCACATGAAAGTTGAAGAACATAAAAGAAAAACAAGTTTTAAAATAAAAATTAAGAGATGAAAAAGTGTAACATATAGGTACTTAGTTGTTGGAGAGAAGTTGTGAATCGATTTGGTTAAGGACCTACCAAAGATGAAGCAGACAAGCACTACTAAAGCAAAGAGAAAGATATAAAGAGAAGAGAATGAACAAAGACAGTTGAAGCAGGAGCATCCTCAAAAGTGGTTCTTTTCTGCTTAGCTTGCAAAATCATGTCGAACAACATGTCCCTTCTTTCTCTTGTTAAAAGGGTACTTATTTATTTAATCACAACAACGAAACAATTAGCATTTTCATTAGCCAGCATTTTTTAAGGTAATAAAGTTCGTGTTTCTTTATTCTTCTTGAGCCCCTTTGTGCCCTTGCCCATGTTTTCTCTCACTCACTAAATATTCTATAGAGTTGCTGAATAATGTTTTCCAAGTCTTATTATAATTATTAATGATGTTTAATATCATCAAGTCTTCATAGAGAAATTATGCTTCTTTTTATCCAACTTCTTAAATCATCTTATTGCTAATTGACGTAGAATTTAGAGTGTTAAAAATCTCAGATAGAGGAATTTCGGTGATCTTTAATATTCTTGTATGGTAGAAGGGAAAGAAAAGAAATAATAATGACATAGAGTGTTGAAGAAGGAAGTAGCTTTTAGTGGTCCTATACGCGTTAAAAGTGAATGCATGCATGTGTTGATACACCATTTTTATTGAAATTTGGTTTTCGAAAGTGAAATGAATAATGTCTCTACATTTTCAGATCCAAAAATCCAAAAAAACATGCATATATGAGGCTTCAATTTACCTGCTGTAAAGCATTAACTCATGACCCCAAAAAGTTACCTGTAACATGGTATTAATGCACACAGAGATGTCATATTTCTTAAATGCAAATTAAATAATGCTACGTTGGTCAGAGCCTTAGGTGAAAGTAAAGTTTAGGTAAGACAAACACACATGACAGAACCTATTTAGAGCTATGACCGGCACCCTGCCCTTAACTACAAAAACTCTTGATTTTTTTCACTTGGTAGTTAGTTAGTAGTACATTCTCACGATAATTTCAGGTGCTTTAAGGATACCTGAGAAATTTTGTTGCAGCAACATCACTCTTCAGAATCTAATAGGCTGGTCTTGCAAATTTGAGTTGGAAAAATTCTATTCCCCTACACATAAAGTGAATTTAGAATATATAAATATATATATATAAATATATATATATATATATATATATATATATATATATATATATATATATA
>NC_028356.1:34491960-34619403 GCF_000741045.1 Vigna radiata var. radiata | reverse complement strand
AAGTATATTTACTAAATTAATGACGAAATTTTAAGAAATTAAAATTATACATTTATAAAATTATGAGACCAAAAAGTATATTTACTAAATTAATGACGAAATTTTCGGATGAAAATTTTGAACATCCTTTGTAAAGGAATCAAAATGTAACAGCCAAAGATATAACAATAAGATAATTTGTGAGAAACATACTTATTTCTTTTTTAAACATTCAGCGCGTTACAAATATTATAAAATTACTTTAATTACTAAAACATCTGAAGTTACAAAAGAAACATATAATACCTAATTATTCTGTTCTATAAATTGGACGTACTCCTATAAAACCAAAACTTAAATAATGTCAACTATTTTTACACTAGTTTAAGAAGTTTATTAATATATTTAATTTTTATAATTAAATTTGACAACATTTTTCCTAAACTACGAGTCATTAAAACTCACCAAGAATAAAAAAGGGAACAAAATTGACATATCATACTCTTAACATGATCAATGATGTTCTCCAATCAAATTTAAACCGGAAGATAATAGGATATTATATGTAAGGTTTCTTTTAAATAAATAATTATTGAAAATAGAATAGCAATTAATCAAAAGATTAGGAAAAACTAATTAAAACTAGTTTGTTTAAACTTTGTATGTAATGGAGAATATATTCTAAATCTTTTATATATATATATATATATATATATATATATAATCAAATATGTTATGATAATTATATTTTATTAGTTAATTTATTAAGATTAAGAAAGTTTTAACCAGATAACAAAGAAAACTGCATAAGGACATTACAAAAATTTTGTCTTAGGGGATTTTAACACAATTGTTAACGACTTTGCGAGAGGTAGAGCAATCAAATCGACCTAAAAGAGATATGTGAAAAGTGTTTTAACGATTAGTATGAGAAACATAATATTCACTACTCAGTATTGTTGGAAGTTCCACATCGACTAGAGATAAGACCAATTTATAATATATAAATGGGGTGCAGACCTCACTTTACAGGCTGGTTTTGTATAAGTAACCTAATTCTTGTATAGTATCTAGTGGTCATTCCATTGCATATAGACTATCCGATATCATATACCTGACAAATGGTATCATATCATTGTTTTAAATACCTCAATTAAAAGTTATAATTAATAAAAGTGAGAAATCTTCATCCACATACAATAAAATATGAATGTTTGATTGGTTATTAGTTATTTTTTATACAATCAAACATACCACTCTCATATCATAATTATAAAAAAATTATATGATTATCAACTAGTTATTTAAAGTATGAATTTGAGCTCAGTTTCTTAAAATAAAATAATATTGTTGAATAATTTTTTTTAATCAAATAACATGATATTACTTTGTAACTCATTAATATTGTTTGAGAAAAGAAAATTGAAAGATAGAAAAAACAAAAAAACAAAAAATTTCTTTTAAATATATTAATATAAGGCTAATGGTAAAACTTACAAGTTTAAGTATAATAGTCCAGTCAATAAATTTTGTATCAGAATAATTTGTGTAAAAATACTATTACTTAACGCCATACAACCTCGTGAGTTATCTTGTAATACTATTTATAATTTTAATTTTGCTTTAAAATAACTCGTGTAATGGAAATTAATAGCATTATAAATCTGGTATAATTTATTTATTTATTTTCAAACAAGACCTTCTTTTTTATCAATAAAGACACATACTATTAAGGCCCTTGTGTTGCGTCAAAGATGAAAAGTTTATAAAGGTTAAAAAACTGAAATAAGTTAAAGGATGCAAGGTACTGCTTGCTCCAAAACTGAATTAATTATATATATAGTTATCGATAAGAGGGTACTAAGTTCCTTTAAACTTTTGGTACCTTGGTCCAATTCCATACGCTGAAAAGGAAAAACGGCTACTTATAATTTTTCGCCATAACGACCAATTATAAAATTTGAGCAGTGTCGTTTGCGTAACGTCTCTCCGAAGATTCATTCCCTCACCCAATTCCAACTTCAACCCTTCCATCTCTCCTTGTCGTTTTCATGTTTACTATTTTATTTATTTATTATATTTATCTATTTTTATTAATTTTATCAAAATTAAAAATGCGTGTCAACAAAGAACCGCAAACTGACGTTAACCACTGTATTTACTGCAATGCCCTTAATCACGCGAGTGCATTTACTCTCCCTCAATCCGCGCGTGCTTTTGCTACACTCTGATGGTGGCTGAGCTTGCTTCTTCTAATTTTGGCGTTAATTTTCACAAGCGAAGCACAATCGCGCTGCGTGTGACTCCACTGTTTCGACAGTTACACTTCTTACTCGGTCAAGCCCCCGGCAAATCGTAACGGTCATATTTTCCTTCCCATTTTCAACCTTCCTTGCGAATTAGCAACACCAGATTTCTCTGCACACGCCTGGAATTTTTTCTCTGTTCGAATTCCGTTCAATGCTTCCTGTAGCTTGTTCATTTTTCAGTTGGTTTCTAGGGTTCTGAAATTCGGCGTGAATTCCAACAACGGGTTTTACGTTTTGATTGAGTTACTAATTGAATATTGTTGATTGTTTGACTATAGCAATGAAAATATTGTAATTGGGATTAGTAGAATTTTGGAATAAAAATAATGGTGGCTGCGATTTCTACGGCGATAAACCCCAAACGAGCGCAGACTCCAACTCCGAGGAGAACTCCTCTGTTACCTTCTGAGTCGGACAATGCACTCGCTCCTCCCCGAAGGCCCAAAGCACGAGAAATTACTTCTCGCTACATGTCGTCTTCGTCCTCTTCGTCTTCCTCCGTTTCGTCTCCTCCTCGACGATGCCATTCGCCTCTGGTGGTGACAAGGACGGTCAATTCTACAAAGCAAACGCCGACGCCGGCGTTGAAGCGCTGTCAGTCGGCGGAGCGCCGGCGACAAGGCACTCCTCGACCTACTCTGACAGAAGCTCCGGCGGCTCAGAAAGTGCTCTTCACTTCCACAAGGAGCTTGTCTGTTTCGTTCCAGGGCGAGTCGTTCCCGATCCAGGTCAGGACAACGAAACCGCCGCCATCACAGAGTTTGCGGAAGAGCACGCCGGAGAGGAGGAAGGTTGCAACGACGCCGACACCGGTGAGAAATGGCAATTCGGATCATGCGGAGAATGGCAGGACGGGGCTAGATCGGCACCGGTGGCCGGCAAAATCACTGCCGCTACCACAACAAGTGAATTGCGTGAACCGCAGCTTGGAATGTGTTGATTCCCCTGTGAGAAAACAAACTGACGCGCCGGAGAACGTTGTTAGGTCATTGCAGAATGTAATGGCGGATGTTCGAGCTTCTCATGACGCGACGCTAGGATCGGAGAGTAACAAAATTAACGGATCTAAGTTTCGGCCTGAAGCTGAGCTTGAGCCTATTGCTTCTGATACCGAAAGTGTAACCTCTGGAAGTTCCTCTGGAGATGGAATTCGAGGTTCCCGAGGGATCGTGATGCCGGCGAGGTTCTGGCAAGAGCATAATAACCGTTTACGGCGCCAAACAGAGGCTCCGTCTTCTAGAAACGGCGTAATTGGAAATAAAGGAACTGTCACTACTGCTCCTAGTCCTAGGATTTTAGTGCAGAAGAAATCAGTGTTGGATTCTGCTGTTTCATCGCCACGTGGAGTTGTGAATAGCCGTGTTGTTCAAGGTTCTCCTATTCGTTCCGCGGTTCGTCCTGCTTCTCCGAGTAAACTAGCAACACCTTCTGTGTGGTCTCCTTCGAGAGGAATAAGTCCGTCACGTGCGCAAAACGGCGTTGCTGGTGGCATGAGTAGTAGGTTCGGAAGTGAACCTTCTGTTCTGAGTTTCGCGGTTGACGTTTCCAGGGGAAAAGTTGGGGAGAATCGGATTGCTGATGCGCATTTGTTGAGACTCTTCTATAACAGGCTCCTCCAGTGGCGTTTTGTTAACGCCAGAGCCGATGCTGCTCTATCTGCGCAGACATTCAATGCAGAGGTATTTTTTACTTCGATTTTTTTTGTATTGAAATTGAATTGCGCGGGTTTGAATTTGCCTGCTTGTGCATTACTCGTTGAAGCTGTATTGAGTGAAGATTGTGGATTGATATCTTCGGTTTTAACTTTTTATATTAGTTGGAATTTAGCATATGATCACGAGCACCCATGTCATCAAAGTTTTAAACTGCCTGTTGTGGTTTGTTACATCCTTGATATCGAAATTCCAGATAAACGTTGCCAGTTACAGATGGAAACCGTGGCCGAAGCCTTGTTGTTGTGGTTGAAACTGCGGCCATGGGCTGCCTTTTAAACGTCATCATATTTGTAATGTAAAGGGTGAAGTCATATAAGGCAAGACAGAGTAGAGAAGGATTTTATGTGTTGTCTGACTGTTTGCTAGTGTTTTGTTTATATTCTTTGTAAATATTCTTCGTTGTATCAGGAAAGCCTCAAAGCTGCATGGGTAGCTATGTCAAAAATACGAGAATCTGTTAGAGCCAAAAAAACAGAGTTTCAATTGCTGAAGCAACAATTTAAGCTAATAAACATCCTGAAGGATCAAGTAAGATCTACAACTTCCCTGCTCTAAGTTTCCTGGTGTATATGTAGGCTTTGCTTCGCTTGATTTGAAGCTTTATCATTTCTCCACTAGGTTGTTTGTCCTTTCATCGTGTTCTTCACTTTACAACTGGCATCTCATGGCATCTTGTTTCATTACTATCATTATTCAATATTGGAGCTTATTTCGGGTTTAAATACATTGACATTGCTCATTATTTCAATCTTCTCTTTCAGTTGTAGTTAGTTAGAAAAGTCCGGGTAGGCAGGCTAATTGAAATTGTTCCCAAGTACATGTGTTTCATTCAAATAAGATCATAGAACCTCTTTTTCTACCACAGGAAACACACACACACACACACCCCTCTAATGAGGCAAAGCAAGGAAGTATTCATTTGGGAAAAAGTTAGTTTGCATTAGTCTGTGACCAGAATGAAACTCAAACAGACAGTTTGAGAGATATTTTTATTTGCTTTGGTTATGATGACATAGAATTTTGTGTTCAGCTTTGACAGAATGTTGATGAAAACTACTTATGCAGATGTTGTATTTGGAAGATTGGGCTACTTTGGATCGGGTTTACTCTACTTCACTTTCCGGAGCTACCGAAGCCCTAAGGGCTAGCACTCTTCGTCTTCCTGTTGTTGGTGGCGCCAAGGTATTTCTCCTTTCAGCTTCTTGTTTATTCTTTATTGTCTAATTATGGATAGTGTGTGACATAGCAATTCCGTACCTTCTTATTATCATATCTGGGACTAATATGAAGAGCTCTGTGCTTGCTTCAGACAGATTTGCTAAATTTGAAGGATGCAATTTGTTCAGCAATGGATGTGATGCAGGCAATGGCGTCTTCCATTTGCCTATTGTCACCTAAGGTACGTATTTCTTTTGCCCTGCCTCCTTTTTCGGATGTTGGGTTTCAATTATGTCTGTTGTGATGAGTGATCATACAGTGTTATTTTATTTTCTAGATAACTTTCTATGAGGCTACATTATGATTGTGAAATAACAAAACTGATTTTGTTTTATACTGTGAGTGTAATCTTATCAAGTGTCAAGAAGAGAAAAAATTAGGTGTTATTTTTATATATAAGCGCGTAGTATTCGGTGTAAGCATGTCTTCTTAAAATTTACCACATAGCTATAATGCTGATGATTCCATACTCGAAGATCCTTGGTGTTATTTGTTAATTTGTTTAATTGCCCGCTGCCTATAATATATTCTGGAGAATTATCTTAGAAAAGACTATATTTTTCCCAAGTAAATATAAATTTGTTTTCTGAAAGATCCTGACTTTCATGAATTTATTTGAGATTCTTTCCTCACCTATGTTGTGTTGAATGGATATCTTTAGTATGTGTAAATTGTGGAGTAGCAGCGGAAGTGGAGACATTATTATATAAATAAAAGACAGTTTTTATTCTACTAGTTATTTTTATCCGTGTTATATTCAGCAATATATAATTGGATAATACTGTAACATGAAAATAATCTGATCGTGCAATTTAAGTAAATTCATGTTCAAATCAAGTGAGATATTTGACGGAGATGCAGAATAAAAATATTTTCACAATTGTATACTTTTATCATAATTCCCTCATTGTATTAGCCGATATAGAGACAAAGTGCCTATGTTTGAGAGGCCAAGAGCAAAAATCGTGGTGGAAAAATAAGGAAATTAGAGTATATCACAGTGGTGAAGTGAATATTTTTATTTTATTGCTCGAAGTATATATAACAAGCAACTGAAGTAAGGTTTTCTGGATCTTTTGAGGAAATGAATGATGAGCAAAAGTTGTTTCTTATCCTCGTTATTGAACAAGTAAAGAATTTCCCGTCACGGCCTCCATCTTTTTGGACATTATTATTCAATTTGGCCAAGGGAGCAATATATGAAAATAGTGTTTAAAAATGCGGAGTTCACAGAATAGAAAATACATATTATTTAGGGAGGAAAATTTTATTACGTCCAGCATATCTGTTGAGTTTATCATTGATTTGTCTGTTGAATTTATCATTGGCATATTTGTTGAAATTATCATTGGCATATTTGTTGAGATTATCATCGGCATTCATTTTTTTCCAATTTTGTTCCACAATTGTAGGAGTGCAAGATATCTATCGTGGTAGGTTTGGGATGCAGTGTTAGGGATCCACAATTCTTTGGTTTTATTCTGTTATCAATCAAAATACTTGTTATGGATCGGAGTAATGTAGCAATTAGGATGCCAATATGTCTGAATTCGTTTGCAATTGATAGGTTGGGCAATTAAATTCGATGGTTGTCGAAGTTGCCAATTTAAGTGCGAAGGAGCGTGTTTTGCTTGAAGAGTGCAAAGACCTTTTATCAGTAATTACAACCTTGCAGGTAAATTTCATATTCTGGTAACGTGTTATTGAAGCTTAAAGTGCTTTTTGATTTTCCTTGGATGATCGTTAAATGTAGTTGCGGTTATATGACTAGAAATTGGTTAATAAAATCTTGAGCAGGTTAGAGAATGTAGCCTGAGAACGCATGTTGCTCAACTGAAATGTCAACCCAGAAGCACGGAAGTAAAAATAACAAGCAAATAATACATTGTCTGACCAGCCAACTTTCAGTGCTAACATCATAACATAGGAATGGTTGTTTTGGCCTTGAATTCAATACATGAAACAGTCATTACTGATGGAGAAAAGCTAGTTAGTATGAAAAAGGAAAAATTACAGATAGTACAAATATTCTGGTCAAACAGGATTTCGTCATATTGTACAAAGAAACTCGTAACAAATAGTTGCTCTCTGATAATTGATCACGTGCTAGGAGTGAGGATTGAAATTTGTCGTTCGGGAGACAGTTTGTATACACATTCTTCTATTTGTTTTTTTGTTAGAGGATGTATATAAACTGTGTAGCATTTTATATTGTAGTTATTTGTTTTTATGTTTCTATTAGCTTTTGGAAAAACAAATGTCAAAATGTGGATACGATTTGCTGTATTTTCTGAACTCCCTTGGAAAATACGCTTGCTTTGATTTCTGACATCCACGTCATTTAAAGTCAAGTAGAAAAATTATCTGTTATTGACATAAATGTCGTATTTTCAAAGTTTTTTTTTTTTTTTTTTTTTTTTATCGTTGGTTACTGACATTATGGTGCATTTGATTGATTTGGTAAATATTAACGTTAATATTTGAAGTTATTATTTACTCATTAAATTTGTGTGGAAGAAATTTAGGAGTAATTGGGTGAGGTAAATGTAGAGATAAATAGAAGCTGGGTAGCTCTAATATGGTCCCATAACTGAATGTTCATAAATAGCTGAACTGCCGATTTAATGAGGCTGGACTTGGTTCACGTAAGTTCGTGGGTTCTCTCTTCCCAGGTTGAGCTGTCACCTTGTGACTATTTCTGGCCCTTCATTAAGGTTATTTATTCATTGATATATTCGCTATGCTTATTTTCTCTATTTCACTATTTTCTGGCCCTTCATTAAGCTATATACGTTCCATTAGAATTATTAGTTTAGGCCAAGTCGAAAGTTTGAACCAAGAAAATAACATTTTAATTTTTGAATCAAAAGTATTTTTCATATCCAAACTATATTTAAAAATGTATTTTGTTGTTAAATTAAACTATATATTAATATCATCTTTAAATTTTACAAAAGTCATATGAACACATCTTCAACACATGATACCTGAAATATTTTTTTTAAAAACGTATTGAGTTTCACATTAAACTGAGATAACCCCTTGATGAAAATTATGTTTTATCCAACTTTGATATAATATAAGAACAAACATGTATATAATTTAGTTTAAGAACTAAACATGATTTTTAAAAATAATTTAGAGAAGAAAACCAAACATTTACTTTTTTTACTTTATTCTTTCTCACACAATTTTGAAACCTTAAGATCCTCCGTAATAACTTTCAGCCATTTCTTCCTACATTTCATGATTTCAACTGACTCTCATAACTTTTTTATATTTTGAAATATATAATTTAGAATATATTTTTTGTATACTAGATTTTATAATTTAGAATGTAAAATAAAAAATGCATTTTGGATTGTGTGATTTGAAACATGATTCTTTTATTTTGAATCGTGTATTTTGAAATGAAAATAAAAAATTTATTTAAATTCTACATTTGAAATTTCAAAATATATATTTTGAATTGTATAATTTAATGGGGTGGGAAAGAAATTTATAGAGGTGCAAGAAGGAAGTTCCTGACGCTCCCATACAACTATGCCTCAGGCCCATGATCAAGCCCACACTCAAAACTGTTACCTTGCAAGATATCTTGCTTCACTACCTCTTCCTGTTTTTAGTACCGGATATGGTAATTTGAAAATTGAATCAAATTAAAAGGTAAAATATGTTTTAATTTTTCTAAAATATTTAAAGTTCAGTTTTAATCTCTAAAAGTGCGAATTATAAAGAAAAAAAATTATAATCACTCAATTTTAATAAATATTTTGGTTACATCTAATAAAGAAACCCCAAAACTACAAAAAGAAGTGTTACATTGTCTGTTTTAGACATTTTTTTTAATTGATTACTGTGGAATTAGTAAAGAATAGAAAGTGAGTATAACACACAAAATTGCATTAAAATTAGTTTTAAATAGCTAAACATGTTAACTAATATAAATGCAAGAAACCTTTTTCAACATAGAATTGTTATTGATTAAAATAGTGGATTAACTCATAATTCTTTTTTTTAAAATGTGCTATTGGTGCAAACAAAAGAAAAATTATTCTTTGACAACCACCTTTTTATCTTCCTTTCACTTTATAACCTATTTTAATGACAAAATATTATATTTATTTGATAAAAAGTATAAACAAAATTTTAAAATAAAATGATGATATTTATCATTGTTAAACTAGTATATAAAAGAATGATAGTGTCAAACTATCATGTTCCAAGTTGACATTTGTGCTTTCAATAACAACGTTAAAAAAAATATTTCAGGTAATCAGTATTTATTATTTATCAAATCTTATTTATTTTAAGATGTGTATTTACTATTATGCATCTCCAAGTCTTTATTGTTTCATCATTCTTCTTTTCTCGCTCTTTGTTTTTGTTTGACAGTGGTTGTTGTTGCTTTGGAGGTGAGCTTTCATCAGAAAACAAAACCTATTGCTTTGCTCCATTCACCTTCATCTTCTTCTTTATTTCATCTCATAAGTATAACCTTTTTTTGTTTGAAATTTTATACTTCTTTCGTTTGATATAGTTATGTTTATTATGCATCAAATTTCAAATAGTTTAGGAAACAAATGGATTTTGAAGTTTAGTTTTGAAAATTACTGAATTTCAAAATCTAGTCTAAGAAATCACCAAATTTTGAAATCTGGATAAGAAATTCTCTTGATTTTGAAACTCCCATATTTCAAAATACTGGTAAAGGAAGTAACCAAATTTTGAAATCTAACTTAAAAAATTATCAGATTTTGAAATTTGGTTTAGAAAGTTATCCGATTTTAAAATCCAATTTAGGAAGTCATCATATTTTAGAATCTAGTTAAGGTACTCATCGGATATCGAAATACAATTACGATAGTCACTAGATTTCGAAATCCAATTAAAAAAGTCATTGCATTTCGCAATTCAGTTAAGAAAATCATGAATTTCCAAATCTAGTAAAGGTAGTCACCGGTTTTCGAAATTCGATAAAATAATTAATAAGATTTCAGAATCACGTCAATTCCTTAATTTTTTTTAACTTTTTTTATCTTAGTTTGTTTTAAAAAATTTAATAATTTCTTGAGGTATGTTATTAGTATTATATGGAAGAAGCGAGGTATGTAATGGTGATGGTGTTATGCTATGTTGTTATATTGTAAGATGGAATATTATCTTTTCAGTTTGATGGATTCATAAGTAAATTCGAGTTTTATGTCAGATTTATCTCCTTTCATCAATGAAATGTGTGAGGGATATTATATAAATAATGTTACAACTAATCGAATTTTCCCACATGCGATGATTTAATTGAGTGGGTTCAATGGATTACTTTTGATCTTGGATTTGTTGTTGTAATTATAAAATCTGATAAAGTTATTGGTCAATTTGGAACATAGATGTTTGTGTTGTTAGGATGTGAAAATGGTGAAAAGTAACATAATATATACGACACAAGAAAATACAAGTATCATTTTAAATAGAGGGGCAAGCCAATTTCTAATAAGAATGGTGGATATTAAAATTTATATAAGAAATATCAAACCTTTTCAAAGTCTTGAACAACCAAACTTCTATGGATTGATGTTGTAGGTCTCCTTCTGTGTTTACCTTGTGAAGACCTATCAACCCAAAATGTAAATGTATCTAGTGTTCTTTTCATATATATATATATAGCAAACAAATTCATAAAATATTAAACACCCAATATAGATAAAAAAAAAAACAATTTTGATTTCGAAATCTAATTAAGGCTTAATCCGATTTTGAAATCCAGATAAGACTTAATTAACTCGATTTTGAAATTCAGTTAAGCCCAATAAAATTTTAAAAATTCAGTGAAACCCTTAACTTGATTTCAAAATTTGGCTCAGGGTTTTAGTAGATTCCAAATCTGGTTCTAAATGTTGTTCACAATTTAAATTCAGTAAACCCTTAACCAGATTTCGAAATATGGTAAAAACCTTCACTGAATTTCATAATCCTTGCACCTCATGCACCTCCAAAATTTCATTAATGATAAAAGTATCCATCTTACAAAATTCAATAAATAGATTTCAAAATTTGGTTAAATCTTTATAAGATTTTGAAATTCGATCAAGTGCTTCACTAGACTTGGAATCTGATTTTAAATCTAATTCACAATTTAAATTTGATAAACACTGGATTTCGAAATTTAACGAAGACTGTATCTAGACTTTTAAATCTCATTGAACTCTATTTTTTCAAATCCACCCAAATCCACCATTTTTACGTGCATATGCACCAACATATCTAAAGGAAAAGGAAAACAATAAGTACATGTGATGTGGTGTCTAGTGTGCAGGGATGAAGAACGAAGGTTGGTTGAAGCAGTGATGAAACCTAGGAGCAAATTTGTGGAGGTGTTGAGAGACGAAATCCGAGAACAAATTTCTACAAGGGTCGAGGAAAAGGAGAAAAGAAAATTATCCTTGGCGGATAGATACTTTTATTAATATTATTTAGTATTTCTAATTATATAGCTTTATAATTTGATTTTTTTTAAGTACTAAAATATTGTTCAATTATATATCATTATAACTATTTTATGCATTAAAAGGTAAAATTAAGAAAAACACATTAAGTAAAATAATAATAAAATCCTACCTTGTGAGTGGAAGAATAGGGGAAAAAATCGTTTCATACTTATTATACCAATACAAATAATAAACTCTTAGTTATTAAAAAAATGTTATCAATGCATCAAATTCATTTTCATTATTAATCATTCTTAAATTTTTCCTCTCATTATTAATTAATAAAAATACACCAGGTCATAATAATTAATAAAGAAGGAAAGGAAAAAAAGCCTAATGTTTTATACAAAGTATATGTCTTATAAAAGAATAATCAATTTCTTCTAAAATGTGCCTTGTATTAAAAGTAGGAGGGAATATAATAAAATCGTATCTGATATATAAAAAAGTAAAAGAAAATTAAAATGGTAAGATTTTTTATATAAAATAAATACTAGAAATAGTGCTTAAAAATTATAAAAGAAATAGAAATAGATTACGTGGAACCCACTTCCAGTGGAAAAGTCCCGTGCCAAACTAAACTTATGAAGCTGACGTGCTTCGCACCATTTTCACCTTTTTCTTAAGCTTTTCTTTTCTGTGAAAAATTCTATACCCAAACAAACACCGTTCATTTCCAAACAACATTCAAACGTAACATAACATTATTGACTTATATCATCTTATTTTTTCCATCACTTTGATAAACTTATTCTATATTTTTCAACTATTTAAGTACAATTTCTCTATTTATTTAGATATTTAATAATAATAATAATAATAATCTATTTATTTAAAGTAGATTATGTTATGCTTAACAATATGTTTTATATATTATCTTTACTTAACTTTTATATACTTTTTCTTGAACGAAATTATGGCTAATCTAAGGACCTTGTCAAAAGTTATACCTACACTCTAATACACTTCCCTAAAAAATAATTATAATTTTGATTTTATATAAAAATTGTTCCATTTGTTTTGAGCATAAATTCTGGCATATGAACGAATCAATTGCACGACAAAATATTCGGATAAAAGAAAACATAGTCTCCAAAAAATGTTCTGTTTTTTTTTATTTTAATTAATTTAAATTTCTCGTTCTTATTATTTGATTAAATATCAAACATGACCTAACAAATAAAATATAAGGTATAAGTGGGAATTTCCGAAAGGTAAGTTTAATATATTTTTTACTCATATGAAGAAAGAAAGAAAATTAAAACTAATCCTAAAAATACCAGTTGCATAAGCTGAAATGGATAAACCATAATTTGCATGACAACTTCAGCTAATTACAACAAAGTATATTATGAATGTGATATTTTAATTACTCTAAAAAGGTAATTAACTTAAGTTTATTTAGTATGATTAAATATTTTAATTAAAATTGACAAGCCTCTTGTGATGTCACTGTAAGGCCATCATAGCTAATTAATATGGAGACCACGATTTTTTAAGAGTTCAGACCTTTTAAAACATACCAATTAATACATTTTTGTATCTTAATCGTATAATAATAGAACAGAAAAAAAAATAACAAAAGAATCCAGTTTTTACCGAACTCAAATTGAATTTACATATACTTGCTTTTTATTTAATTTTTCTTCTATTTATTTATATTTATTCCACTTATATATATTTATTTCTCTCAATTATTTTCAAAAGTTCATCATTAGACTTGTCGAAATCAACCTTAAAAGTATGAACAATCCATGCAAAATTTAACATGCTCCTAATTATTTTTATTTTATGGATTACTTTTTCTTTATTTCGAAAATCAAAGATTAACTTTTTCAACCACTTAAATTTATTTCAAGAATTTATATTTTTTTAGTAAAATTCAAAAGTGTCCCATGATAATGCCAACATGTGTAACCCCTTGTTATCTTATACGAACAAATTTAAGATCTGATTTTTCTTATGACCACCGTAACGCACCGTTTCCGGTTCCTCTGCTCTGTTCATCAAACTTGATGAGTTCTCATTAATCTCCCTCGCATCATGTTCCAATCTTAGTGGCCGGAAAGGGCGGCGCGAATCAGTGGAAGCTCCGGCCACTGTATCCGGCTGCGCTCGAAGAACCCCTCCGGCGAGCACCGTCTCCACCGCCGCCTCACACAGGTGCCAGTTTCCGCTGCACAGAAGTCCCACGGCACCGTTCACCGGATTTACCGTTCGCCCGCACCCTTCAAACAGCAGAGACTGAAACAATGCTGGTAATGAAGAATAAAAAAAAGAATAAAACAAATATCTCTAAAGCAAATTCAAGATATACTTTGATTCCTAAAAATTAAAAAAAGTTAATCATTTTATAGTATGTATATTTTTTTTCTATTTTTAAAATCCATTTTTTTATTTAATATCGTCTTTTCTAAAAAACTGTGTAAAAATGCATTAAAAATTATAAAACAACACAGTTTGACTATCTGAATTATAGTATAAAACACAATGAGAAGTGATTTTTGTATTAACATTTTAAAAAATTACTTTTAATTCTTTTTAATGACACCGCTAATGTTTAATATAACTAAAAAGTTTGAGATGTTGTAGAGTAGAAGGTGGTGCAAGCAGGGAAAAGAAAGAGTGAAGTTAAGGAAAAAGTGAACAAGGAAAGAAGAAGATGAAAAAAATTTCATCTAATTGTTGTTTTAATTTTTAAAATAATTGCTCTAAATATAATTAAAAAAATTTAGATGACAAATTGATCTCTGGATAGTATAAATTTTCACTAAACAACATTAAAAACTCTAAAATTAAAAATTGAAAAGAGAATCACACAAACCTTAATCACCTCTTGAAACAGAAACTTAATGTTGATCAGAGATATCCAACGACTGGTCTATATATAATACTTAATTTAAAGGACACACTCCAAAGAATAAATTTAGATGAAATTAGGAATTAAACATCCTTAAACATCGTATTTTGTGAAACGTAGAGAGCATGAAAATCTGAAGAGAAATGTAGAATGAAAGAATGAGAGTATAGTAGAAGGTGTTTGGATTGTATGTACCAGGTCTTCTGGTTTGGGGAACTGAAGCAATGAAGGACATTAAATCGGTGCGGCCAAAGAACTTAGCAAGGAACAGAGTGGCATGTCTTTGCGATTCAGCGGATTCGATCCATTGCAGACACGACCTCAAAGGACATGTTTCACTGCAACCTTTTCGCAGCACTCGACAACCGTTGCAACTCATTTCACAGATTTCTTTCCACTCTCTGCTGTCTCTTCTTTCGGTTTTTCTGTCTTGCTCTGTGATTAAGGACTGTGAGGAAACCCAAAAGGAGTTGGAATTAGGGAATAACTAACTCGGGTTGAGTTTCATTTTGATGGTGCTTTTTCTCTGTGGGTTAGCTTCTTTCTTCTTCTTTTTTTTTATTTAATTTTATAAATTAAAAAGGTTAATGCTTATTATATAAAAATTAATCGAGATTATAAGACTTTATTGTTTGTTGTGATGATGAGGAATAAGAAGCGCTTTGTCAGACTTCTCACATGCCTCCATTCTTATTTCGTTTTATTCTTCTACTGGATTCAAATTACATTTTTCTCTATTTGGGTCGCAGAAGATGCTACTGGCCCACTTCTGCAGGCCCGTTTCAATTTCCCTAAGGCCCATTATTTTGCCCTTTTTTTATCTCACCCCCCCAATCTTTTTTGTTTCTCATCTCATTTTTTTTCAAACATCTTTCTTTCATAGACATTAATATTTATTTTTCATGAGATTTTGTACTTCTACTGTTTCTTCCCTAACAGCATTCTGTTACTTTTAAATAAAACTAGTTTTCATTAAGAATAAGAAAAAAAAAATACTAAAATAAAGTGGTGGAGAGATCAAACAAGGGTGTGTCAATATTATTGGCTTTTTTACGTAAATCTCATTTTTTCATCGCATCTCATTTATTTCAACGAAACCTGTAAAATGTAAAAGATACATTCTTCAAAAGTTATCAAAGAAGTGTTCTAAGAAATATGCAGAATATCAGAAGAAACCCCCAGAAGGAGCGAAGGGAAAATGAAGATTTTATTTATTTTATTTTTTTTCATTTTAATTCTCACCGTAACACGTTACTTGCAAAATTGTAAGATTTTACAAACTTAATACTTTATTAAATTTTATTTAATTACTGATGAAAAAAATTTATCTTTATGATATATAATCTTAAAATGATTTTTATGTTTTTCTATTAATTTTAAAAAGTCGTAAATTTAAGTAGTTTTAACTTAAATTTTATCAAAAAGTTTTGTTCATTTGAGCATTTAAAAAATATTTTGCTTACCATTTTTAAATTGATTTTTGTTTTTCTATTTTCAAATCATCCATTAAATAACTTTTTTTTTTCTTTTGGAAAAACAAATTAGAATATTATAAAGAGAACGAGTTAACCTATAAATTGGGAATGAAGAAAAAAATAGAAATATCAATCACGTTATTGATGAGAAAATACTTAAATAAATAAAAAATTTAACAATTATTCGATAAAAACGTTAAAAATAAAGATGTGTGTCCACGTGAGTATATTAATTAATTTTGTGAATTTTCTTTAAAGTATTTAACATTTTGATAGACGGAATATAAGGAAGCAATAAAAGAAAGAAAATGAAAGTTGATGGGTTAAATATGGTGAGGTAGCAGAGGAAGGAAAGGTGTGTGTGGATTTGAAGACAAGAGAAATGCAAATATGAAATGGACGGCATGACCGTATGGAGACAGAAGCACACTCTCATAAAACGTGTTTTTGAGATCCAAACAACTTAAGGAAGAAGTGCGTTGTGTTGTGTCGTTCTTTAGTGGTCACTATAAAAGCCACATGTAATGTAAAGGAAATGAGTGGATGCCAACCTTAGACTCAGTGAAATGCAATATATCATTTTTTTTATTATTATTATAATTGTTTTTAATCAAGAGTATGGTATGGACACCATAACTTAAATCTTTCAATATATTTTTTTCTACTCCTTTGAGAGTAATAAACTCTTTTATTGATTTATCAAAAGGAAATTTTTATCTAATAGTAATTGTATTTTGTAAAACCTTAAAATTGGTATTTTAGAAGTGATGGTAGTAAAAAAAGTAGTGAAACTCAGTTATTTTAATATTAAATGATTTTATTATAAATAGTTTTATTATAAATGAGCTTCATAAACATACCATCTCTAGAAACCATTTTTTTAGAGTTTTTTATATCTTCTCTCTAAGAGTTCGGACTCATGAGTCATTTTTTGGTGATCAGAAGGTGTCCAGACGATCACGGCGAAGAGGTCTACATTTCTAGCCGATCAATTTCTATCATAGAGTAAGTAAGTTTCAACTCATTTTTCCTCTCTCGTTCCTAATATGTTTTTAGAAGAAAGGATTGTCATTGCATGTGCGATCATGCTTCTCCTAGTCATTCTTGGTTAATCTAGAGTTCTAAGGACTCCGTCCGCTTCTAATTTAGTGTTTCGTAGGTTCGTCTAGAGATTCCTTGCGTTTCAAGCAATTGACGAAATGGTTTTTGAGCCGGGGAGTTTATTGTGAGATAAGGAAAGTTAAAGTTATTTTATAATTTATTTATTGCGTATGAAATAATATTTTGTAATTTATGAATCAGATGCATGTTGATAATTTAGTTAAAATGATTTTAGTGAGTTTAGAGTATTTTGGAATAGTGATTTTTAGTTGAATAAGGTCGTTATGCCATGCTGATTTTGTTTAGAAATTATCTTTATTATGAATGTTATTGTTGAATTGTTAGTAATGTCATTTGAATTGTCATGTTGAGATTAGATAGTGTGGTTTGGGTTACAACTCTTTATTTTAACAAAAGAAAGGTTTTGATGAGTGTTTTTCTGTAAGACTGGTTGGATGAAGAGAACATAGGTTTGGGATAGTTTTTAAGTCATTTGAGACTTGTTGAAGTTGTAAAATCAATAATATATGGTGTGGGGTTCAATAGGGCACTGGTGATTGGGTTATTGCACGTTTTTGGTCAAAAACGAGATTTTGTATGGTGAGATTTTGAAACACCAAGTTTAAGAGTAAAGTGAGATGTTTGAGTGAGTTGTTTAGTGTATTATGACTTGTTCACATTGTTAGATTGTTGATATTGAGTGTTGCAAGATATAGAATTTAGTTTAGACACTTTTGAGTTGTTGAGTAGGTTTGGCACATCTAATTCCTATACAAATGAGCAATGTAGTTCTCTACTTTCATCTATAAACATGTTTTCATGTCAATGTTACAGATTCTAAATTAATCATTTGGATATATTTAATATACACCAAAACCAGAAAAATCAGGTTGCTGTCAAAAATTGATAAAAATAATTATTATCTTACTTGATAATCGATTATTTCAGTCATATGATCATATTTTCTTTAAAACTCTCAATAATAATCAACTATTATATATGATAATCGATTATTATTGTCCGAAAATCACCATTCCATCGTCACATAATCCTAACCATAATTCTTCAAATTATAAAACTAGATAAAAAAAACAAGTTTATTATTATACTGATTAAAAGAAAAACTTATTCTTACATTATAATAAAGGTAATTCATATATAATGATTTCGATAAAATTTAATTACATTTAATTACCTTTTTTTGAAAATATTAAATTCGACCATGTCTTTCTTAATAAGTTTTCA
The DNA here is from genome assembly GCF_000741045.1 of Vigna radiata var. radiata. Lineage (NCBI taxonomy): Eukaryota > Viridiplantae > Streptophyta > Magnoliopsida > Fabales > Fabaceae > Vigna > Vigna radiata. The sequence continues at coordinate 34,601,016 of NC_028356.1, read as the reverse complement.
CACACGATGAAAGTGGTAAAAAATATAAAAGAAAATCTATTAAAACTATATATTATGTAAGAGAAATAATTAATATGTAAGAGATAATGATAATTTATCATCAAAAGTTAACAGAAAAAATTGTTCCTATTGAAATTTCAAGATAATAATTTGTCTATGTGAATCACTCTTATTTAAAATTATCATGCAAAGGTCATAGAAAATCCATCGCCTCTTTAATTAATAATTAATGAATCCGCGTTTTTGTTGTATTTGACGTGGGAATAAAGAAAGAAAGCATGAGTTAAAAAATGTGCATTGAAACAGCCAAAAGATTCTCTATAGTGTTTTTGTTCCAATGTACATAGAGAGATTCTTGGAAATGTAGTTATTTGAAAAGAAATAATAGATGGGTGAAAGTGTTTTTTAATTATAGAATATTAATTTATTTTCTCTTTTTAAATATGGTTATTTTAACACAAAATAAGATGATGATTATGAAGAATAAAAATATTATAAAATCAGCCATTTTTAGTAAACAAATGTTTTCTTATATTTAAAAAGTTGGATAATATAAATTAAAGGAAAATAAAACCATGTTTAAGTTTTTTATTTTATTTCTTTAGAATATTTGGCATTACAATAATAATGTAATAGATATATTTTTTTATTGATAAGGAAGGTAGAACGCCGCCTTAAGCAGATAGAGGAAGATTGGAGTAACCTGGACATCGTTGGTGGCAGTTGGAGGGTAGGTGTCTCCTTCTAACTTAGTGGACCACATTACTGTTCTCTTTTTAACTGCTAAATTTAATGTTTTTTCCTTTTTTCGATGAAATTAAATAAGTATATTTATTCGTTAAAATAATAGTATATATTTCCCAATAGTTTATATATATCTTTTTGGATTATTTTGCTGTAAAAAAAATACACTAAGTTTTCTTAATTCTAATAAAAAAATTGTTTTATTTTTTCTTTCTTTAATATATATATATATATATATATATATATATATAATTTAATCTTTATTTACTTGAGTGGATCTCAATATATTCATAGAAGCATATATTCAAACTTAAAATTTACCAGAACAACATATGTATTGAAAAGAATATACAGCAAATAGTGAGAACAAGAAAGAAATTTTACCAACATATCTCCAAGTTTATCTTATGATGCTAGTAAGTTTGTTATTTTACAAATGTAAGTAATAAATTTGATTCTTAAGTATATATACAATAAAATTAATATTAATAAAGTTTTTTTATTGCAAATATAGTTATTTATAATTAATTTTTAAAGTAAAAATTTATGAAAGGAAACATTCTGAAAAGGAAATTGATATATTAGATCTGATTGGAGGAGAAACAATGCACAGATAAAAGTAATAAAAAATGATTTAGTAGATCTAATAGCATCCATAGCCTAATCTAGTTTAATTGGAGTCTTAATCCTGAAAAATTATGTGTCACCACTAACTTTTTCTTCACTGTCTTCTAGATCTATACATTATTAAACATCCTGAATTGGCATATGGCATATAATGTCATCTATTCCTAATCTTATCGAAGAAGTGAAAAGTTTTAAACGTGTGTTGACCGGAATTAGAAAAAACGTGCGAACATGGAGAAGGTGAAGGTGCATGAAGATCCACGCGTCGAGTCCTATTTAGTAAATTGGAAAGAAACATCATAGTATGAACAAGAAAGGATTACTTTGTCCTCTATTTTGCAGAGAGAGAGTTTGAGGTAAATTTGGGTACGTCATTAATTTTCTCTGAAAAAAAAAATCTTTTAATAACTCTTTATGATCCAAGTATTATGTTATAAAAAAATTATTAAAAGAAATAATTAAAATATCATTATCCTTTCCTAACTTCAAGAGATACTGTCTTTTGCTCTAATTCTTAGTACTTTTTTTCCTACATCATTCACAAGTAAAACGAAAACCTGAGATCTATGTCTTACGTAATACGCACACAGGTAAAACGAATCAAACTACAAATTATTGTTAATGACACTTTGGCATTTAGCAATATTAGGACCATTTGCATTCAATGCATTGGATATAAATGCGAGTAAATAAATGAACAGGGTCAACTATTATTTTTAATTAATGTACTAATATAATATTATTATCAAGAAAAATATGCATAATTGAACATATAAGTAATTAATCACAATTTGTAAAATGCTTAAATCTCATTCTTATCTATAAACCATACTTTATACTCCAAACATCCTTCAAATAATTTCATACTATATTTCAACAGAAAAGTTATTGTGATATTTTTTCTCTCAAAATTATTCTCTTAATATAAAGAGGACGAGATACATGCACTTACATGCGTGAAACGCAATACAATTTAAGTGTAGAGACAGCGTGTCCGTGTTTGGTTCCGCGTTTTCTTGCATCTTTGACGTGAAAATTCAAAGCTATAAATACACGTTTGGCCTTAAGTGAGAAATTGAGGTGATTTTAACTGGAAATAAAACCAAACAAGCTTCTAATTCTTCAAGTGGTCACTGACTCAACTTCAAATTAGATCCACATTCTATACCATAACCTAACATAATTATTAATTAAAAAACTATAATATAAATATATTAATTATTAGGCACGGTGTTGAGTTCCACTAACAATGAGAAAGATGCAAAATGAGGATTCAACTGAAATTAACAGTGAGACACCGATAGTGTCGCCACCACTTGCTGCACTCCTCACGCGACTCTGTCATTTCATGATGGCAAAATTCTCTCCTTTAAAGTGACCAAATTAGATAAATATATTTTGATTATTTTCGATTATATAAAATTATCGAATGAAATAAATGAATAAATAAATTGAATTGAATTGAAAATCTGCAACACTGAAAGTACAACCTAAACAGGCGAACTGACCCTGTAAGATCCAACAAAACTCCAAGCACTATATACAGAATTCTCCCAATAATTGGAAAATCAAGACAAACAAAAATCATGTTCTAAAGAGAAAATTCAACCTATTTTTACTGAAATTGAGGAATTTCAATTTTGGGAATCACAAAGAGACGCTGCTTCTTCATCACAGGGTGAGGGCTCTCAACCTCGTCTTCTCCGACTTTGGTTGAAAATTCGGGAAAAGCCGGGATATTGAGATCAAAATCACGGTGGTGGGGGTGGTGGCCGTGACTCACGGTGTGAGTAGACCCCACACCTTCGGAGGCGGTTACCACACTGTTTCCGTTACCGTTATTACCTTCGTAGTGACAACGTTTGTGTCCACCGAGAGCCTGTCCGGTGGGGAAGGACTTGTGGCAGATGGAGCACTCATGGGCACGACCGCCTCCGGCGGTACTGACGGTGCTGGTGGCGGTGATGGCAGAGGAGGTGGGCTGGTCGTCGGGGAGGGCGAGTTTCCGGTGGCTGGCCTTGTGTCCCCCGAGAGCTTGGTAAGAGGGAAAGGTTTTGTGACAGACAGAGCATTTGTAGGTGAGCTTGGAGGAAGGATCTGGGGTGGGTTGTTGTGGCGGTGGTGAAGCGGTGATGTGGCGGTGGGTTGGTGCGGGTGTGGTGGTGGTGGCGGCGCCGCCACGAGCGAGCATGATGAGGCAGAGAGCTAGGTACTCTTCTTCGGAAGGGTGGTCGCGGGAACGCTTGGAGCGCTTACGTTTTGCCAATGGAATGGTTGGGTCATGAAAAGGGAAAGATGACGTGGTTGCTGTGGGTGAGTTGAGAGCTTGGAGAGCCATGTGTGTGAGTGTTTGATAAGATATGAATAAGAGAAAGAAGAAGAAGAAGAAGAAGAATGAAAAGAATTGAATGTGTTTGATTGAGTTAAGAGTGAGAGTGGGTTTGGTGTTTATATAAGGAGAAGAGGAATTGAGGGAAGTTGCGTGACGAGTGGTGTGCAAGGTAAGATTTAAATATAAAATATTTTGGAAATAAAGAGGTAGAAAAAGAGGTGGATTATAGTGGAGCACGTTTTGGGGAGTTTCTTGGTGGGCAAGAGTGAGTTGAGGTGGGTCAAAGAAGTGTCACTGTGGGAGTGTGAGAGTAAGACTGCTTCCAAATTCAAAGCTCCTAGTCAAAATCTAAAACAGAGAAACTTCTTCTTTCTATACAGCAGCCTGCACACGTAAGCTCTACTTACTATTTACACACACACTAACTGTTTGTTCAAATGCACTCAAATTACATTTTTTTTTTAATTTAAATAATTTCAAAATTCTTTTAAATCTATTTATTCACTTTATTTCAAATCTTTTTTTTAAATCTAAACAGAACTGTAAACTCCGATCTAAAAACTGCCGTAAAGAATCTTCATCCTCTTTGTCAACATCTTTTCGGCCGACCTTTAAAAGCTCTGTTATCTTGCAATTTGGAAACTCATCATTCATTCTTTTTTTTCTTTTACTTCTTCAACCTCTCTTATTTCATATTTGACATTCCATGTCGGAATTTACATCACAAAACATTTTCGCTTTCTTTACTTCTCACAAACTTTTTCTTAAGCTCTTACTTTACTACTATTAACATTTTAACATTTTACTGTTAATTACGTTGTTTTTTAGATATTTTCATAAAAATTATTAGATAAAAATAAAGTCTTTCATTGAGTAAAACAAGAGTTTTGAGCATGAATTTATATATACATAAATATTTTTATTATTTTTTGAAATAATAATATTTTATTATATAGAAATATATGTATATAGAAATTCTCCAACAAAAACTAATTATTTATAAAAGAAAAACCTCTTTTATCTTGATAAACAATTTCAATTTTAAATTATTCATATAATATATATATATATATATATATATATATATATATATTAAAATAATATTTTTTTTAGTTTTAAGTATATTTTTTTTATTAAATGGGCTCTTCTAAATTTTAACCAATTCTTCAAATATAAATATTTTATGATCATTTTTAGTTTTCTTTTTTGCATAATTATATTTGTATTTCCATGACATTCTTAAGATGATGTTATTTATATATTATATTATGTTGTACTGTATATCAGTAATTCTATGAGTAAAATATGTGCTTTTGATGAGCTCATAAAAAAAATGGAAGTTTGTGATATTAAAACGATATCATTGATAAGCAAAAGTAAATATAGTGATTATTTTAACTGTACTAACACTTAAAAGTTTTGTTGATGGAGGTTTCGAAGTTTTTCTTTTTAATTGATTTATATATAAATATACATTAATCATGTCATGATAGAAATTAGACATAATTTATAAAAGCCCAGTTGTCTTATTGTCTTGTCCCTGAAGTGATTTAAAGTTGCAATCTTTTGTGCACAATAATTTAAATATAACGTGTTATTGTGTCTTAACATGTAATATTGTAACGTTTATTGTTATAATTATAAAAATAACTATCAAATAACATTTTGGAGATATCCAACTGTCAGATTCATAAATTCTCTAACTTAGTGAGATTTACGTGTCAAAACAGAGAATGTGTGAGACTCAAAAAGTGGAAGACATGTGGTGGTATGGGAATGGACTGATCGATTTTGACGGTAATATTTAAGATGAGATTTTCAAAACTGGTGTCACTTCTCTGCATGCGATCTTCTTCTCCAATTTTCCGAAACTGCGTTTCTCTTCCTTCTCTCTTGAATTCTCCAACTTCTCTCTAATAATTCTAACCTCTTTCTTCCTCCGATCAACAATCAGCCACCATCTAAGCATTTTTGGCGTCAAGAGCTTTCGTCTAAACCAATCAAGTTGTTGTTTGAAGTTGGTAAGTTAAAATTCCCCTCGCCTTGTAAGGACTCATGTTTTCTGATGCATGCAAGCGTTGTTTAGCTTGTATGTGTTCATCAATTCCTTCTTTGACGTTGTTCTCTGCCTTCGACTCTATGGTTGGTTTTTCTTCACCGATCGGAAGCTTGTAGGAAGCTTTAGGAGTTACTTGCGGGTTAGGCAATACTGGGAAGTAAAGAGATTATCCGGTTTATTCGAGGTAAGGGAAACTTGTAATTTAATTATGATTCTTTGTTATGAATGGTTATATGCCTGAATGATGGTATGCTGATGATTTGGTTGATATTGGAATGTTGTATGTTTGATTGTATGCTTTAATGTTTGATAAATTGTCAAGAACTGGGTAGGAATATGGTTGAGTCTTAACTCTGATGCATTCTGCATAATTTTGTAATTGTTGCCTCGGTGACCGTTCAGTTTTCCCTTTGTGCGTTTGGTCTTAACTAGATTCTTTTCTTGTGGAGAATCAGTTAATGACCAATCGACCTATATGGTATATAATTGAGAATAAGCGTTCGATCTATGTATAGTATTCTATTGTCCATCTAGTAGATTTGCCTAGTTAAGATATCCTATATAATTTAAGTCTTCGATATTAGAGATACTCCCAGTTGTAAGTACGTGTTTAATATTTTAGTGTTCGGAATTTATTTATTCATTTTGTATAAGTTCAAGTAGTGCTCGGTCATGGAGTAACACTCGGTCTTTGAAGTGCTCAGTCTTGTACTGATACTCGGTCTCTTAGAGAGTGTTCGATCTCTACTAACACTCAGTTTCTTGAAGATAACTCAGTCTAGTAATCCTAGTGTTCAGCCTAAGCTCTAAGTGATAAACCAAAGCTCCAAAGTGTTTGGCCTAAACTCAAAATGCTCGGCCTAAGGTATAATTAATATGTCTAAGTCTTTAGTATTCGATTCAAGTTTATTAGTGTTTGGTCTTAGCCTGTATTCGGCTCATACTTGAGCCTAACCTGTTACATGACTGTTCGATCATGTTCTTGAGTTAAGAGAATGTCCTCCCGTTTGGTATTGCATAGAGATTCTGTAATCTCTTCTTCTTGGACTTGTTCAATGATGAGAATAGTTTTACTAGTTGTGTGATTTTAATTAAACATGTTATGAAGGAGTAAGTATGATGTTAATGAAGTATGGCTTGATAATTCTGATGAAATGTGGAAGTATGATGTGACTTTTATAATATGGATTTGAATTGAGAATTCCAAGGAGGAATGTCTCGGTAAATGGTTATTGAATTGGTAAGGGTATGAATAGGGTCAGCTTTGTATTGGCGTTCATCCTGACATTCCAATGGTCACCAAGTCTCAAGTAGAGAATGGTGACGCATGTGGTGGGAATAGCAGGAGGTCTGGTCGCGTTAGTTTGGTGTTCCAGCTAACGGACTAAACTCATGTGTAATTTGCGGTTTTCCAGCTACAATGAGGGATGAAGGGCTAACCCCGTGTGGCGGCTTGCGGTTTTCCAGCCTTTGGTATTCGCGTGGTGTTCCGGTTTACCTTTCCACGGGTGCAAGAACGGTCATAGCTCATATTCATACCAGTTCGAACAGTCAGAAGTAGTGGTCGGTCTTTACATGCATTACTGTTTAGTTATAGTTGGAAATGTATGATTGATTGATACATGATTTACCCAGTTATTTTATATCATATTTGTGTGAAATTATATGGTTTCAGAATTAATTAAATTACATAAGCTTACCCTTATTTCCTATATTGTCGTGTTGTCCGTTCGGTCGTTCTCTTCACTACAATGATCACCCTGTGGGTGTGAGCAGAGTGTGCTGAAGATACTCTGGAACATGCACTGGATGGAGAGGAGCAATTCTATTAGAGAAAAACGGTTCGATCTTGTATTCCTTTTTGTATTAGTTTAGGATCGTTCAGTTATTAGTATCAGTATAGGTTTTCTGTAAAATGTTAATTTATGGTTATTTTAGGATAACTGTAAATTAACTTTATTTTTCCATGTAACTACCTTACTATATTATAAATGTAAAGACTTTTAAGTATAGTTTAAAGCTATATTTTTGGAATGTTACACCAACTACTATTATTATAGATATCATTTTCAAATCACTTGTTGGATTTTTCTCGTCAATTTAAAGATAGATGTATATGAGACATGATATTTATCTGAATTTTAAATGGTACATAATTTTGTAATGGTAATATGAAGATGAATAAGACCAGCATGCAGGGATGGCAACGGTCAGGTCGGATATGAATAGTATCTACTCACAATCCGATCTGATAAAAAAAAATCACCTACTATGCGATCTGATATCTTCTTAAAAAATACCTGCAGGTATTTTAAAACCCGCAAATATCCGCAAATATTTAAAAAATATATTTTTATAAAAATAAAATTTAAATAAAATTATAAAAAATATAAAATATAATATAAATTAAATTAAATATAAATTAAAAATTTAATTTTAATTAAATTTAACTTAATAATTTTTTTATTTTATTTTGACGGATAACCGATATCCGTAGATACAAATAATATACTACCCACATCCAATTTATTTATAAACGAATATTAAAATATCCGCTATTTCACGTTTAATAAATATTTGCGTGTATAAATTATTCTTCACAGATTTTATCTTTAGATATCCACAAAGCATAAATACTTAAAGAAATGAAAAATATTAAATATGAGATGTTTGGTGTATGAGGCAGTATGATGTGGTATATTCTTAGAGAGGTATTGGAAAAAAAATGAAGGAAGAAGCATCTAGATGTGTACTGTGTGGGTTGAATATGAGTCACTAAAACACAAGTGGAGTAGAGTGTAGTAGTATCTTCTTACCTATCACAACATTAACCATGTGTGAGAGAATATAAGAAAAAAAGAAAAAAAAATAATCGAAGATTTAGTTGTTTTGTTTTTTCTTTATGAAAAAAATATTTTTTTTTAGGATAAATATTTACTAAGATCTTGTGAGTTCATCTTTATAAAATGATACTAAAGAATCAAATTCATTTAAATATATATTCAACATCATCAAAATTAAGACTTCAACGCAATAAAACTTTGTGTGAGTTTTTTGTCACTTAAATCACTTATAGTTATTTAAATATTTGTTTGATTTTTTTATATACATGTATATTACATTAAAACTATAGTTTATAGTAAAATGTTAAAACATACAAACATTAAAATTTTATAACTAATTATTTTATATTTTCTTATAATATTAGGTTAAATATGTTAGTGGTTTTTTAGTGAAATTGAAATTAGTTTTTTTTTCTAAAACTTTTATTTAATTTAGTTATTTAATTTTAAAAATAGATAATTTATTTATTTTAATTAAATTTTATTAAATTTAATTAATGTTTAAAATATATTTATAAGTTAAAATTGAAATTAAAACAGAAAAATAATATAAATAACTTAAATGTATCATAACTTATAAATTAAACATAAAATAAATTTAATATAATATAATTAAACTTACATATTTTAAAATTAGAAACTAAATTAAAGTTTCAATACTAATTTTAATTCTTTTTTGTTAAAGTTAAAAATAAATTTAATCTAATAATAAACTAATCTATCCTGATCATTTTTGTTTACATTTGTCACAAACTTTATCAATATCAATGATGCCAGAATTGGACAATACCATTATTTGATGTAAATCTTTTGAGCCCTAAAATAGATAAATATAATAAATCAATAAAAGGAATTTATGCATCATTAATTAAAAAGTAATTAATGTAGCTGACAATGTGCGTAGTTTACTGAATGAGACATAAAAAGGTGGGCCTAACAAGAAGAAGTCCCGATTTCATTCCTGGAAAATTCCATGTTTTAAACTTTAGCGTGTAGAGAGTAAAATCTAAAAAGAAAACTTTATCGGTTGGAAAGCTACCAGAAGCATCTAGTCATGTTTTCAACTATCTATTGTGTGAACTACTTTAGAGTGAAATATTTAATATTCAGTTTAAAATAGATAAATAAAATTATATTATAGCAACCTATTTATTATTTAAAATAATAATTCAATTGGTTAACAAATAAGTAATTAATTAATGTAATAGTAAAACTTTTTAACTTTTAAAGAGATCAAAATTAAGATTGTGTAACATCTCAAAACATATAGTTTATACCATAAAGAAGAGATTTCACATGTATAATAGAATAATACAGTCATCTAACAAAATATATAAAATATTATATTCTACAGTCATTTAAAAATAACTATAAAATTTAAAACTTCATATAGAAGCCACTAGTCTAAGCTAAAACACTACTACTTTATATTGTTTATCAGCAGCTTCAGTTCCATCCAGTATTTGCTCTACAAAAACCTCATCTCCTCCTGCTCACATCCAAAGGATGATCATAGCAAAAGGAAGAAGATAACACATACAACACAAAAAAACAAAAAGGGTAAGCTAGGTTTTAAAAGCATACATATTACCTCAACACATTTGAAATATGAAAGCACACTCGTACAAGTACACAAACAAAGCATCAGATTATGTTAAAACTTAGACAAGAATCGTCCGGAGTTAGAATGAATATCGAGCTATGGCGGGTTGTGCGCTTGTGGTGGCCTCTACTGCTTTGCAAAGCCATTGTCAATGGGTTTCATCCTACCACACACAAGGTAAGTTTGTTACCGCACTATAGGCCTCCAAGTAGTGCCTACACTAGGGCCTCCTACTACTCTCACCACATGCATCAATCTTCTCTAAGTAAGAATGAAATATCATTAGAGTGTTACGATAACCCCAAGATTGAGCTCCTATATTCATTCTAAACACTACAATGATCTCGTCGTGAGATCTTACTTTCATGCTCAATTTCACCATCTTTATCATATTATATTCCTCTTTGAATTATCAACATACCATCTTCTATTTATATGATCACATATAATATCATACCAAGTCATATATGCATCACACATCATCAACTAATCAAGAAAGAATAAAAGAGCAAAACTCAACGAAACTATTCGCTATGCGCACTAGGTCGCAAGGCGAGGCAAGGGTTTCTCGCATAGCGAACCTTATGTGTTATGTGAGCCATCAAACAAAGACTACCCTTCCCAGTTAATTCGCCTAGTGCACTATCTCGCCTTGCGAATTAACTCACAGAGACTTCAGACTTCACACTCTCGCAAAGCGCCTCTCCTTCGATATTCTAATTATATCATTAATTTCACAGACAAGTACCAGCAGCAAAGCAATTCAATTTCGCAAAGCGACTCACCAAACAGAGGAGAACCCTCTGCAACACTCTAAATCTACATAATTATGCAACTCTAACCTCTAATACCAAATTTAACCATTTATATGAACTTCTAACACCCCTATATCAAAGTATATGCTAAATTAAACTTGTTTAAATGATTCTAATCCTTTCTAACCTCATTATAAAGTGTTTATGCCTTGATTCATACCCTACATTTCATCAACCTAAAGACTCAAATCTAGATTTACCACTTGAAACTGTTTTTAACCTTTTTGACACATCTAACAAGTTAGAATTGGCTTAACTAAGTTACCCAAACAGCCTAACCCAGTCCCTAACCCTTAATTCACAAAATCACTACTTCACTTCTTCTCTAAATGACCTAAAACGCTAAATTCTCATAACTCTCTCTATCTAAGAACCTGGAATCAGTTTTCTCACCACTCCAGCAATTCAGATTCAATACTCTACCTCATTCATAACAGTCCAATTGCATCAATTCACAGTTTCGTAATTCATACATCCAAAAAGTACACATTCTAACATATCTAATCATAAATTCAGCTCAAGCAACATAATCCTTCATCACACAGTCCACACGTGCACCAGTTAGCAATTCCAATATAATTTAACTTAATACATACAATCAATTAACAAATCAGAAACAAAATCCCAACTTCCCTCACCTTAGGATTATACTACCCAGCTCACAAAATGATCAAACAACTCCTTCCACTGTAGGGAAACTCTAAAGGTACCTATAGACCACCAATTGGTGATAGAAGCCAGTCTTTAGAACATAATTGGAGCTAAAATTTGGGGAAAGACATAATCAGCCACGTGCAATAGGATTTGTTGCATGATCACAGTTCTAAAGTTGTACAGAAAAGGAAATTCAACTTACCAGTTGAAGAATAGAAAAATTGATCAGTTGAGAATGCTGCTCTTGAAGCTTGGATCGCATAGGTAGCTTCTGATCAACAATTCAACGATTCAATCTTGAGTTAAGGTAGAGAGAAAACAGAAAAATTTGAAAGATATGTTCTTAGAGAGAGATAGAATGGTTGAGTAATTGACCAAAAGGTTTTTTTTTTTTTTAAAAAAAAAAACAATTTATACAATTGGGGTTTTAACTTGTTAAAAGTTTAATTCTATTAACCTAATTCACTCATCTACTCTCAAAATATATTTTCAGGTTCTCACAAATTGTGTTCACTTGGTGGATTTACATCAAATAAGGTTGAGAGACAAATTTGTGATACTCATTCGTATTCGTTTTCAATAATTTAAAGGCAACGAAATAAGCATAATTGCAAAATACATTATTTTTCCAAAGAGATGATTAGAGAATGTGATATAAAGTTTTACCATATTACTCTCATCAAAATCACGTTTTACAATATAAAAGTACATTTTCTTTTAATTTATTAAAGTTTTTACGAACTTATTTTAATAAATTATTTAAAAAATTATATATAAATAAATTTTTAATTTATTTTAAGTTTGACATATAGAATATAAAAAGCATGTTTCAATTAAAAAATTAGTTTTTTTCCAAAAGAATTATCTATACAAAATTTAAATAAGTTACTGTTTTCATACAACAATGTTAATATAACAAACATTTCCATATATCAAAATTAAATAAAAAAGACATAATTGTATACAAAATTATAAAAGAAAACTAAATATTAATACAATTGTATAATTTAATTAAAGAATACATGATTAATGAATATGATTAAGTTGCAAATTCAGTTAAACTAATATCTTAACTTAATGAAAAAAATTAAAATTTATTCGAAATATATTATTAAGAATAAAATAGTTAACTTATTAAAAAAAATATCATGAACTGTTTCATCATATAATTTTATAGATATTTAATTTTGTGAACCTTTTTAATAAATGATTTATTTTTATCTATAAACTTTTTTTTTGTCATAACCAATATAAAATATGACAAAGTCCTATAAATGAACTAATTTAACATATTGAACAAAAATTTAAAAATAAATACTAAAAAGATTAAAAAGAATTCCCATTTTTCAAAGTGTCTAAAACATGAAGATATTTGATTGGTGTAAGATAACATAATAGTGTGGTTCTGATTATCACAAGATTCTGTTGATGATACATGTACAAATCCCTTTCATATATTTAATTAATAACTTTGATTACAAAAATAAAACCTGAAAAGGCTTAAGTCACTGCTTACATAAAAACATTGATTAAGATTAATTAGGAACCGCATTAGACCTACTCAAATAATCTATTACCCATTACATGTAAAATATAAAAGAAAAACCAGGACTCAATCAACCACATATAGTTAAACAAAAAACGTGTGATTTTTCTGCTAAAATTTTCATTTTTGACAATGAAGGATGCAATTTATTTAAGAGTTTTGAAAAGGCAAAACACGTTTAAAAATGATATCTGAAACCTACCCATTTCTGTCCAATTCAAACATAAACTATAATAAATAATCTTCTGTATTTCCATCACTATGGCAAAAACACAAAAAGTGAGTGAGATGATAAACTTATAGATAAAGATAATGATATTTAGACAATATTTTTTTGATAATATTTGAACATTATCTACGTGTCATTGTGTGATTGGTTTAAAATTATTCCACAATCAATAATAATAATCATAAACATCATCATAGACTAATTACATAATGACGCGTAAATGATATTCAAATGTTGTCAAAAGAATGTTGACTAAGTATCATTATGTAAACCTTAATAGTCATAAACAGATTTATCAGCAATTAATAATTTTGTTGTTTAGTGGGTAAAAGCAAATTGCAAAATTGAAAAGTAGGGTGAAGGAGTTGAGGAAGATGTTGGATTAGGATAGAGATGAGTGAGTTATATAATAAATGGATATGATGACGTACATTGAAGCCCACATGAGTGTGACATTAGGTCATTGTCATCTTAGCCCAAATAATATGGGCCGAGAGAATCTTTTCATGCCAAGCTGGCTTTCTTTTTCATGAAGTATCATTTTTATTCTCTTCTACTTGTTACATGAAAATTCAGATAATAATGATTTAAATTTAAATTTGGAAAAAAATAAATATATAAATATATATATATATATATATATATATATATATATATATATAAATTATAAGTTTTCATATTTAGGTATCCAATATTTTGTGATTTGTTAACGGAAGGTGTTATGAACAACAAATCACTTAATGAAAAACTTGTGATTTGATACATTTTTTATATCATAGGGACTAAAGGTTGACATTTTTAAAAACGGGTACTAAACTGAACATCAGAACTTAACTTAGGGACCAAAAAAGGGTTTAAACATATATATATATATATATATATAATTATCATAAATATTCTACTAGGAAAATAATATTTGAGAATTGATGAGGTATTTCTTTAGTTTTAATTTTAATGTTTATTTATTTTAAAGTGATTGTGATTCTCAGTTGTTTTTTTTAATGCTTATTTCTTTCATTCCTAACGTTAAAATTAAAATTGTTACTTAAAAATAACAAGTTGAATGGTATTTAATGAATAACTTATTTTGAATCATTATTTTCTCTACAAAGAATAATCGGGTGATTGGTAAAAAAATAGTTTCTTAAATAAACCTCTTTTTAAAATAATAGAACTTTGTCCCAGAATAAAAAAAATGATTTTGAATAGATTTTAAGTTTAATATAACATTATGAAACGAGTCTGTATAAGATAGATATTTGTAGTTACTTATGTACTTTAATTTGATTATATTTACATTTGATGTGATATGATTTGTGTTAACTAAGTTTATAATTATATACACTGAAACATTGATTTTAAGTAATTCATACATTTCTAAATTAAAAATTAAATTCTAAATCATTTATAAATTCGAGTATTTTCGAATGAGTTTTTATTCATTTTATTGAGTACATCAAAATTTTATATATTCTTTTATTAACTATCTATCATTTGATCGTCATTAATAACCGTGAAAAAGTTAAAAAAAAATATAATTAAATTTTAAGTCCCATGTAAATTTGAGTATTTTAAACTAAGTCTTTAATAAAAAAAGTTCATTGTATGTTTAAATTACTTATATTTTTCAATTGAATTCTTACTCCTATCATGGAACGTAAGAAAAATTTAAAATCTTAATTTTTTTTATCAAATGACATTGTTTCGTATCTATAGGTGATTGATTTCATTTTTGTAATTTTAGAGATTATTTTTATTGCTTTTCACGTTGGTACGCTTGAGACTGCAAAATTAAAAAGTTACATTACTCTACTTAAAAAAAAAAACACAGAACCGAAGGATACTCAATTTTAGAATATAAATATCCCAAATACTTAATATAATAAATATATTTAATAAAAACTAAATAAAAATACTTACGATTATGATAAACCTCAAATTTAAGTGTGATTTCTTATTTTTCATGTTGAGACATGCAATTAGAAACAATATAAGTAATAACCACTTGAACACAGTTGACAACAAATTCACATGACAGTTATTCAATTGAAAAGTATAAAACTTTTCGATAATCAATAAAATGATTTTTTTTTAATAAAAATTAACTAAAAATAATCAATTTTATAAGAAACTTAAAAATTAATTAAATTTAAATAAAATAAAGAGAACAAATTTGATTTAAAAGATGTTTTTTAATATTATTTTAATAGTTTCACTGGACAAATATTGTGGTGGTCGAATGAAATGAATATGGGAAAATGGATTGCTTTAACATTAATAAATGATTAAAAAAGTTATATATACAAAATAAACTGCTCCACCTTAATTTGATGATTTTTTAATTAAATAATCCTATTTTTAAATATTAAAAGTATGGTGTTACAAAAAAAAACATAATATTTAACATGATGTTATGTTAACTAAATTTTTTGAATTGATTTTGGTTTTACATTGCGTTAGAAGTTTCACATCGAAATCAAATTATAATATATAAATAAAATATAAACTTTATCTTTTAAGCTGGTTTTGTGGAGTTGAATTAAATAAATTCATTTTTTAATACAGAACAAACCTCATTTTATAAGTTAGTTTTTTTTTTTTTGACAAAATTAGACTTAAATATCTTTTTTCTAATACAATGTTCTTTGAACCCAAGGCACCCACCAAATTAGAGCAAAAAGTTGGCTTCCAAATAGTTTAATGATTATCACAAAAAGTCAGAAACAGACCCCACATGATTAATCTAAAGTGTCCTTCTCTATACGAATCAAACTACTATTTTATTCATACTAGTTAACAATGAAAAGTTAGAATAACAATCTTATTTTACACATTTTTTTTTCTATGTAGTTGTTTTCCGTTTGTTGTTAAAACGGTAAACATGTCCTCTAAAGTCTACCCTCTTTGATCTCAGAGTGGTAGGGAGTTCTTCATGTTCAAATTGATTCCAATGTCAAGCCCATTATAAGCAAGTGGAGCATACATCCATAGATCATCAGAGCTTAAAAGCTACACCAGAAAAAACCAGACAAAATTGTTACAATTTGATTGTATAAAGGTTAATCTTTCCAAATTTGAAACATGGTTTTCAGTTTTATATATGCTGTTCATATGCATATACCTTGATCTGGAGCTGCAAAAATTTCACATAATTCACTGCCTCTTCAAGCATTGTACTTATATCAACCTGCAGTACACACATCCATCCATGAAATCAATACAAAACTCTATTACTCATAAAGTTAGATACACTTTCATGTATTTTTTGTCAAATGTTGGAAACAAGAGTTAGATCAACATTATTTACCTTGGTTCCATTAGGGACAAGATTCTGTAGGATTCTTAATCGTTCGTTTATTCTCTCTCTTCTTTTCTGCAAGATTTAAGTAAGAGTGTAAGTGCCATGAAATGAAAAGAAGTTTTGCATTTGAAGTGACTGATTATATGTCTATATATATATACCCTTGCATACAGGCTCTGGGGATCTGTTGCTGATCCCCTACTTGCTCTTGTTTTTCCATTTGAGTTGAGAACAGATTTAGATTCTGAAGTAGCTCCTCCAATATTTTCCTTGTTATCTTCCTCTGATATGTTACTACTAGAGCTTTGTCCATCTGATCCTGCATTATTCTCTTCTGCATCTTCCCTATTGCTGTCATGTTTCTGATTCTTCTTGGACCACGTGTTGTTGTTCTTCATACATCCTTGCACCTGATATTGAAACACAGAACATTGTTATAAATTTGCACCTTCTATTAGACCAGATATTAAGTTTTGATCAATTTTAGCCTAAAATCACATAAACATGACTCTAATTATTGATATTTGTAAATGCTGATCTCTGTTATGCAATTTTAGGGATTGATCAATCAGACATTGTTGTTAGTGTGACTAATTTAGCTTGAGAAATAATCATTTGTAATTTTGGAAACTAATTTAGCTTGAGAAATCAGAGACAAAACTTACATCTTTTAAAACACGAGCTTTTTTCTTGTGATTCTCTGATCTGTTGTTGATTTTATCTTCAGCAGGAACATCAAGCCTCCTCTTGGAGGGAAAAACAACAGGTTCCATTTGATTGCATTCGAAATTCTCCAATCTGTCACTTGCGAAATCTTCATACAGCTTGACACTCTCCTCGGTTGCTATGTTAGCAAGAGAAGGAGCAAAAGGGGCAAAATGTTTCTCATCCAAGGAATATACACATGCATTATCTGCTAACATATGATCAGGGTAACTAAAATAATAGTTTGAGCTACCCGGATTGGCAATGAAGACAGTGTCATCACCACTACAATTGCTACTATTACTATAGCTACTTTCCTGAGAAATATACTGTGAAGTATTTGAGTTGTTGTGAGCATCTAAAGAATAAAGCATCAGCTCGTTTTCAACAGCTTCAGGAGCAGCACAAAAATTGGCTTGCTGTGTCAGAATGTTGAGTTCATCGCCCCCAGCAAGCAAAAGAGGAAATTCCTGGGTGAAATCATGCTCATGATCCTCAATGCCAAACATTCTACGAAAGCAATCCCATTCTCCTTCAGGAAAGGCTCCAACAGGTTCCATTCTGTTGTGTGTTTAGGAAAAAAGAAAGGCAAAGAGAATTGAAGCTAATAAAATGTTGGCTTGGCATAAGCAAAAAGAATAGACATATTTATAGTGAATCCCAAGAAAAGTGCTAGTGTAAGCATTGACTTGAATTACAAATAGCATTTTAAATTGGTAATGATTGTGTGATGGATAGGTCCTAATTCTCTGTAACTGAACTCAGGAGTCCACTGAAGGGCAAAGTACAACTCATATGGGACCAAGTTCATGCGTGATAATTTAGAATAATGATAGTTTCTGAATGGGTTTATAAACAGCTTAAGACTGAAAACAGCAAAGGGGTCTAAGTAATGATTAATAAGGGTCTTAATTAATGGTGACAGTGATGTAGTTAGGAGTTAGAAGTGGAGTTAACTTAGCATGCGCGTGGTTGAGGTTGAACAACGAACGTGGGAGTCCCATATATGAATATAATAAACGCAAAGGAATTCTCTGAGGGAATAGAAAATTTAAGGTCCATGGACGGCTGCTACATCGTGGGATGATCTCACTTTCTTTAAACCACTTCATGTACCGACACATCAACCGTGGACAACGCTCTTTGTCTCCTTGCTTTAACAAGCTCACCATTGCTTCAATGTATGTCTGCACCATTTATCAACCTAACATATATTCATCTTTTTATGCTTTTTCTGTCTTTTAAGGCTCAATTTTACAAAGATTTCTCTTTTCTGTAGTAGTCGATCCTCGTATGATAAAGATGGTATTCTTGTCCAATAATAACATAGGCTTGACGTCAAAAGTATTCAAACGTTCACTAGAATAACTGTTTGTTAAAACAGTCTGAGACTGTGTTTGTTTCTCAGTTTTAACATTAACATCACTGAACAAGGATTTTTCGCTTATGTTTAAGGATTCCCGTATCTTATTTAGTATATAATGATGAACAGGTCGGTTTTTGTTTAGCCTTATTCCAGACTTAGTATCTCACAGATCATGTCCTCCAGGCTGTATCGCGTATCTACACTTCGCATATATTAGCCAAGTTTTATTCTAGGTAGCAGGATTATAATTTCTGCACCTCGTATACATATAATACTTTGACTAGGTTATCATTAGATACCTGTAGTGGTTTTAAACAAAAACTTGAACAATGCTTTGGAAGAAAATGGTTCTCCTTAATCTTAGGAAGGTTAAACAAAATATAACCCAAAAAGTTAATTAACTTAGCAATAGTAGACAACTAGTCTATGTAGATTAGTAAAGGCTACGATAATCATAGAAAAACTGTGTATAGAATTAGCAAGTTTAAACCCAGAGCCTTGTATATGTTTGGTTGAAAAAATAAACGAATTAGTAAACTAAGTTTATACAAGGATTGGTATAATATTATGAAAAATGATATTTTAACACCGATTTTTTGATATCATTTTAACACTGCACACGTGTGAAAATGTGATTGGACGATTTCAAATTAAAAAAAAAAAACTTTGGTTTTTCTCTTTCAAATATGTCCTTGCCTTAGCTTTTTTTAATTTGAAATCGTCCGATCACATTTTGATACGTGTGCAGTATCAAAATGATGTCAAAAATTGGTTTAAAATATATTTTCCTAATATATTAGGCAACTTATTGGAATATGTTGAATATAGTTTATGGGTAGTTCAAACTAATTTCACTTTTAGTCTAATTTGCCTTAGCTCTTTCCATTTTTCACCACTTTCCTCTATCACTTTTCTCCACCTTCCAAAAGCAAGTTAGTCAACCTAAATCTTAAATATGAAAAACTCCATGCAAATTGAATTCTGCAACTTGTAATTGAATTAAAAGTTTCTTTTCAAACATCATCTCAACACAGTTTACATTACACTTGATATTGTTTGCATTTTAACTCCGAGACTCTTCAAAGACTTTGACAACCACAGAAGCCTCGTTCAATTACAACTTTTTGTTTAGAAGAAGTTGTTAAAGGTTGGGGTGGAGGAAGGTGATGAGAAATAGAGAGAGAGAAAAAAATGATCAGATATCGACATATAACACCTTTCAAATAACATACATTAAAGTCAATTTAATAAAATAAAATGAGCTACATTAAGTTTCTTTATTTTTTTCAAAATTTAATAACTCAATTGAGTAAAATATAAGAACAAAAACAAATTAAAGGCTTTATGAACTTTTTTTTATCAAAAATTTGAAATGATTTATAATAAGGATGTGTTTTTAGATAAAACATTAAAAAATAAAATTACAATAATTTATGAAAATTATTTGATTACTTAAAATTAAAAACTTTCAAATTATATGTGAAGGGCAAGAAATTGAAAATATTCATGTTATCTCATTTTTTAAATACATATATTTTTTTCATATTTGTTTCAATATGCGGGGTTGAGGTCAAATCTTATTAAATAGTCTTCAAACTCTTAACTTAAGCCACAAAATAGTCCTTGAATCTTCTTGTACAGTTCAATCTATTGAAGTATTTACATGCAGAAAATATTCTGACGTTCAAGTCAGTGTTTGTTTGAATAATTCTACAGTAAATATGTCATAAAAAGTGAGTCAACTACCTGATTGTCAAAACTCTGTTTATAGAGTTTTTTAATGGGGTTCCAATTAGAGTCAATCTAATCACGGCCCATATACCAATAACTCATTTGGAGTTTAACTTAATTACTTTTATTAGTTAACCTTGTTTTTGACTCACGACTGACCGATCATTTCATTATATCGACCGTCTAGCCCAAACATGACCGATGGTCATACAGTACAATATTCTCCCTTCCATCTAACTTTAGTCATTATATTATCGACTCAACTTTATTTATTTGTTTGCTTGATCAAAATCGATACATTATTAACTTAATATTAGGTTATTTATTTTTTTACCTATAGAGAATATTATTTTCAGTTGATGTTAATTAGGATATTTATTATTAACATAAATAGGATTTTTTTTTTATCAATCATTTTATTTCAATTAACATTAATATATATTATTTGTATTAGACGATATATGAGATTATTTTCAAACAATGTTGATGAGATCATTAATCAGAGTTATTTTTCGGTCAACAATTTTATTATTATTATTTTTTTTTAAATTCTAGAAATCATCTTCATTAGACACAAACGAGAATAATTTAGAAAATCTTATTCTCTATTGTATGCCATCAACGATACTAATGAACCTAAGTATGTTTTTTAATTAATAAATCTAAAATTAATTGATTTTATTTATATACAAGTCCATAACGCTCAAACTCAAGATCATTGTTAAGCTTAAATAATTTCCTATAAATTAATCCAAAGTAGACACTTTCAAACTTTACTCTTCTCTCTAAAATAAGTTCATTTAAAAAAAAAAAAAAATCATTCTTGATGTTGATTAATGATATAATCAAATTTAAAAGTGAGAAAAAAAACTATGTTTTTATGATATATAGACATATCATGGTTGGTTAAAGAATTGTGTATATATATTTTTTTCCATTTTCAACAGACATGGTGTTATCTTATTGCTTTCACGGAAAATAATTTATATCATTTTTTCTTTTTCCTTTCCTCTTTTTAATAAATATTAATTTGACACATTATAAACGTATATATTAAAGTGCTTAAAAAACAATAAAGGAAATCAAATATTCTTCTTTTTATCCTATTATTCGAATTAAAACGTTTGCTCTCCTAGTAGGACAAGCTTAAGAATAATTATTTACACATGAATAGAGGTTGCTAAAATTAAGAGTTTAAATTTTATGTAGGGTCAAAATATTTTCTTACACAAATAATCAATTAAAATTGATTTTAAGTAAGAATAAAAAAATAATTATCATGAAAATCAACATTTTATTATAAATACAAATATATATATATATATATATATATATATATATATCATTTAAGGTAAAAAATTATGAAGGCAGTGAATATTTTGCACTCCAAAATTGTTTATATAACTTTTTATTATAAGAATATATCAATAAACATTGGAATCAAATGAAAAATATTATTACTAAAAAAAAAAATCTTTAAGCCTTAGAAGAGTATTAGTGACATGAAAAACATGAAATTATTTTGATGTTATATCTTCCAACTCATTGACAGCAACGAAGTACACCTTCATACGAAATTGACATTGCTGTGAATTTGTATATAGTACAAAGTCAAACTTGTTTATGTTTATGGCAAAAAATATCTCTGTTTTCTTCCAGCTACCCCTTTAATGTAACATGATAGTACGAATTAGTTCTAATATTCATTAAATAATATTGTACCTACTTTTTTCCATTAATCTATTCAAGGATAAGGAAGAATATAGGTTAAATATATCACATAGTCACAAAACCAAATTAAATTAAACCACATTACATGACCACGAATAGTGATGAGTCTGTCTAGGTTGAATTTATAATAGAATGAACTTCAAATCGATCCACTTCTAGATTAATTTGATCTTTAAATCTTGAACTAAAAAATGAACTCAATAAAAAATAAGCTGGTTACATTCATATACAAATACTTAATTTTTTTACTTTTTCCAATAAAATATTATCCAATAAAAAATCACACACAATTATCGATTTAGAGATCGTAAATATGGCATTCGGTTGTATTTTTATTATATTCGATAGTATGAGTATTTTTGTATTTTTTTATTTAATGTAATTATTGTTTATATATATATATATATATATATATATATATTATTTTTTATTTTTAGTTAGTTTGTTATTATTTTTTATTTGTATTTTGGACTTAGTTCATATTTTTTTTATTATAAATAGAAGACTATATGTATATATAATTTAAGGAAGATTAATTTTATACATAGCTTTTATTATATTCAATATGGTATCTAGAGTCTAACATTAATCTCATACATAGTTTTCACTATATTCAATAATTACTATTTTTCAACTAGTTGTAATACAAGTAAGTTTGTTTATTACATTACAATATATTAGTATAGTTATAAGCAATTGAGGAAGAATAAAAATCAAACAATTATAAATATATGGACCAAGTACCAAACCTGGAGGGACAATCATGCAAGCTTTTTAGCCTTAGCAATTGATTTCCAAGACAACATGTTATGTCCTGCAATTGAATTATGAAAAATGAAACGTTTTAGGATACACTTATATAACAAAGAAAGTTCATAAAATTGAGGTTCATACCAATCTATTACTTATTTGGAGATAGTTTGAGGGGACTTGTGCAAGGAGCAAAACCACACAATAATGTTGTCCGTTAGGAAAACTACAAGTAACTGCCAATGACACCTAAATTGAAAATAACGTAATTGTTATACCTTGAAATGACATATTATACTTAGAAGTCAACAA
Organism: Vigna radiata var. radiata; assembly: GCF_000741045.1. Lineage (NCBI taxonomy): Eukaryota > Viridiplantae > Streptophyta > Magnoliopsida > Fabales > Fabaceae > Vigna > Vigna radiata. The sequence goes on along the minus strand of NC_028356.1, from coordinate 34,577,668 downwards.
ACTATAGTTATGCAACAATATGAGGGACAAAATATATTTACTTCTCACAAGCAAAGCAGTTGGTGATGTATGCTTGGATGACATTAAATTTATTATCTTCATGAATGAGTTTTGGGTCTATGAACATATACTTGAACACAAAACATTTATTTGATATAAGTAACTTGATAAATATATTTAATATAGAGAATTGTTTAAAGAGTTACATCATCCATAACTGAATAAAGATAATATTTAGTTCTTTTTTCCCCAACACAAGCTTTAAGACATCTTACTTATATAAGTACAGTGGGATGTCAACGTCTTTCCTAAATACACTAGAATCCATGGAATCGGCATCTAATCGATTATTATGTTAGCAAGTTGGTGTAATGCATCAAGAGGATCGTTCACAAATAAATGAATCTTCTTGTGATTAAGACTTTCCTCTTGACGTGTTTGCTGTTACATGAAAAACTAACATAAATAACAAGTAAACTTAAGTTTTTTGAAGTGTATGATGGGTTTAGGAGTTTGTATTGGGGGGACAAAAATAGAAATAGCCAAATCTCTAAGCTAGGTGAGGAAAGATTGAAATGCTTATGCCACGATATATACCTCATTTGTTGGCATAAGAACTAAAGCATCTAGTACAAAAATTTCCTCTACTGTGACCTTAATCTCTTTGTCTGATAGCTTCATACCATGAAGAATTTTGGTTGCCTTAAATATTGTTTCACGAGCCACTAGTGTCATACTTGTATCATCCAAAACATATAACTGACATGGACGAGTGTCGTCCATGTCATCCTTTGGTTCGAGTGGAGTTAAACAATTACCCTTTGCCTCTACTTATTATAGGCAATGTTAATGTTATATTACTAAAGTACATATATTTAATTCATAACTTAGCACAAAATGATTGTTAATTTTATCTATGGGAGGCATAAAAGATTCTGGTGGAGGAGATACTTGTGGACGAATGCAATAACTATCGAACTGCTGCTGGAACTGACGCATAACCCTTTCAGACACTTGTTCAATGACTTCATCATAGAGTTGCGCTCTACTCTTCTTAAGGATTTCATGTGTCAATCTTTCTTCGTACTCATTATTATGTTTGTATGAAGTCTGAGGAAAGGAGCCCACAAAATAATGTCAAATGCCAACTCCTGATTTAGCAACACACATGTCCAAGGTGTTCAGGTCATCCAATTGCAGTAGCAAGAATGTCATGATAACTTTCAAACTCTGCTCATTCATGGAGTCATGTAACATAACAAACGAAATTTAACATCTAAATTGTATAAAATAATATTATTATTTAGATAAAAGTTATATTACAATTCTTTCTAAGATTTTGCGTGCAATGTTAGAAGTGTAGGATCCCGATGATTGTAGATGAGCTAACTTTGACTTTTCATTACGGGGTGGTGGTTAAGGAGGTTGTAGATAATCACCCTCAGAAGGTGGGGGCCTAGCTTCTGCCTTTTCCTCTATGATCTTTTCTTCAAGATTTTTATACCCACCACAAGATAATAAGTGTGGTTTTTTATTTTGAGCACTTACCCCTTTGCTTTGGTCGTTTTTTCCTGTAACATGTATTGAATTAGTTCATATCATATAAAATTCATTTAATTAGTTCAAGATATACACAATTATCAATAGGGAAATGAATGATTTCAAGTAAACTAACATTTCATGCATTGAATGTAAAAATCTCAATAAACTTATGTCAGGTCTCTTCATTAATTGCCTTGCATTTGACACGTGAATTGTCATTCCTTTTTGCTCTGAAGATAAATCTAGACGTCAATTTTGTCTTAAACCTACGAAATTTCTAGCTGACCAGAGATAAACATTTATTTCTAGGTGTCTTGTAATATCAAATGTCATCTCCAATAAAAAAAAGTGCACATAATCAAACTATAAATCAAATAACACTAATTAATTTACCAATATGTCTTGTTGTATCATGTTTTGATCAACTTCAGACACATGATCGAAAGATCAAGTAAGGATATTTTGTCACATGCCAATACTCTTAAATAGCTTTTAAAGATGTTCAGATTTGGCCGGTAGCCACACTAATGATGGCATTAATAACGACAAATGTCCTTTTACCATTAGCTTTTCTAATTAAAAGTTATCTCAATCAAGTGACTCCACTGGTGGGTCTCGTAGTGGGTCCTTCATCTCCTGATGAGCTTTGATGGTCAATCATACATCTATTAAAAAAATACAAAATATTAATAATAGACATATAAAATAACATATAACATATATTATAACAAAACACGTAAATTTATGCAGGAATACGAAATTCATACATAAAGTTATGGATTGATCATATGTATATTCCGTTATTGTGATATTCCCAAATTTCATGTATATCGTCAACTAGAGAGTCTTCATCAAAATTTATCGTTGTTTTAAATGGGTGGATGTCAACAATATGAAAATTAATCATATTCTCTTCATTAATATCAATTTTTTTTTTGCCCTTAAGAGCGACATGCCAATATTCAGACACATGATCTTTACATAAAAAAACTCGAATGCTTTTGTGCCATGATAAAGGGCTTGTCTCAATATCTCACCTTCTGAAAATCAATTAGATTCATACCCGATTCATCAATTTTGACATCACTCTTATTGTAAAACCACTTATATTTGAGCACTATAATAATAAATATAGTATAATCAACTTCTCATATCTCTTTTATTATACCATAGTACGTCATTGATCTAAATACAAGATTTTGATCTTAGGATGTGGAAAATTGTAGCGACTCAACTTCAAGACTGACTCCACTATTTTATACTATAAATTTATCACCTAAAGCCTTTGTATATATAATGTGCAATTATTAATTTCGTAACCTGTACAATTGTCACATCAAACTTCAATCCATTTCTTAGCCACAACAAAGTCTTAGAAGAATGTGAATCTTTCACAACCTCTGATTTAAAGCAAGAAATGAATGTTCTGTTATGCTCCATCAATTGTCATTTCTCTGATTGCCTATGATTGTTGTCCATCGTAATGGTTTTTTGTGCAAATAAGTAAGGGATCACCACATCTGTGTTGTTCAATATGTATAGATGTTCTTGCAATTGTTCTATGGGATCTTTGCTCACCATATTCACACCTTAGATGTTCTTACTTATAGAACACCTGTTCAACCATGATCTACGAGGAACTATTATCAGATTTGCTTTTGTTATGTATTGTAAACAAAACTCGATACTTTCTTCAGCAATATATTCAACTTTATGGCCTCAGGTTTAATGAAATCGAAGCTATATTATATGACTCAGTTCTTTTGTAATGCAAGTCGTATCCACTTTCTCAGATAAAACATTTAAATAATAAGAGAGTCAATTTTGAAAATCTATTCAACTTTATTGCCTTAGGTCTGGAAAAATCAAAGCTATAAGAGTATATGCCTTCAGTCTTTAACAACCCAAGTCATATCTCCTTTCTCACATGAATTATTTAAACAAATAGTGAGATTTTTGAAAATTTTTAAAATTGAACCATAATTAGCTTGTTCTTGATAAAAAAGTTCATGAAAAAAACTATAAATATTAGTTAAATGTCTGATTGTTAAAATTTTTATTACACATTTATTATTACATTAACTGCTTGACGATCAAATATAAATTTACTTTATTACTGAAATACCTTTAGGACGTATCCCTGATCGGTTAATAATCAAATTACCTTAACACAGAAAAAATTATATTGCGTGACAAGAAAGTTGTTTTAAGTAGACGTTAAACCTTACACCATCAAAAACATTAATAATTCATAGATTATGAATCTAATATTTGAATTCATTAAATTTAGTTTAGATGAAATCCAATTAGTCTTTAAATTAGTTTGTTTTTGTTTAAATTTTCAAATGTAAGTCGATGATCTTTTATATATATATATATATATATATATATATATATATATATATATATATATATATATATATATATATATATACTACTCTAGCTGTAATATTGTGCAAAAACTAATGAAATTCCTGAAAGGATGGAATGAGATGAGATTAATCCAATTAAACACATTAAGAATACAACACTGTAGCACTTCATTGGTCCATGTCCATAGATTCCGCCGAAGCTGCCGGTCCCATTGGCTACACGTGTCCGATATACAATGTTGTTGTCCACATTTTTTATAGCATTGTCTCGAAGAAAGTGGGGGAGAAGAGAGGGTTGTACTTTGGAAATTGCAGTGGCCATTGCACGACCTTTGGTAATGGTTTAAAGAAACCCTAAATTCCTCAACAACACCAAGGCAAAGCCTTCTACGAGTTGAAAATGCCAGAGAATAAAATCTAGAAGCTCAAGATATATATATATATATATATACCATTATTGGAGACCCTAAAAATCTGATTTTATTCCCTTTCGAAATTCCATCTATTATTATGATGTGCCCTCAAGTTCTCTCTTGCCCTTGTTTTTCAAAATTAGGGTTCATCTTCCGAGATGCTAAAATGTCATAGTTGTGTCGTGTGAACTCTCTCAACGGGAACATTTAGTTCCATTCACAACTCCTTATGTCTTATTAAACCACCTTACCAACCGAAATAACTAAATATTATATAGCCTCATCCCATGTGTCACGTGATTCTACCACTGTTTTTTCTAATATACTTTTATCTTTATACATAATATTTTTTTACAGATTTATCAAAAGTCTATTTTTTTTGTTAGTGAACAACAGGTACTACAACAATTTTAATTATAATAATGTAGAATATGATGTCTAGGTTAGAAAGAAAAAACTACTTTTTGATTTCCAGCATTTCCTATTCGAATTCTCAAACTTTTTATGCACTCAACTAAATGAGTATCATATTTATTCTCATAAGCAATTACAAAGCTCCCTTAAATATAATAATGCCAAAGTTTAACAATAAATTCTAAAGTTCCACTAAAGTTAAATGAAATTATCTCATAAAGTCTATTCTAAAGTTTAACTATACACATATTTTAACTTAATAAATCCTAAAATTAAAATATAACATCTACTCATTTCTAACATGCCAAAAATGGGTCCAGATTCTCTATTTGATTCCTCTATTACTAAAAATACACTGATATTTATATATTATAATTTTTTTAATATATTTTAAAACATTAAATTCATTATCAATCAATATATTTTAAAGACACAATATAGACAACACAAAAAAATCCAGCACATAATCAAAATTCCTTAAAATGCTACGGCACTTATTTTTCTTTAATTCTCGATCTAGTTAATGACTACTCTTTGCCAAAGAGCTACTTTATATTAATTTTCTATTATAGAAAACTCAAACTACAAAATAAGTTAATTAAAAAAACATGAAGTATGTTATTAACTTATTTCAAAAACCCATAAGATCATGATATCCATTTAGACCTTTTTTTTCTAAGATTAATTTATCAATGTAAGAAAAAACATCAATTAGTTTGGGCTAAATAACCCATTTTAACATCTCCAAGTACTATTATATCCCAAAAGAATATTATTGGTAAAAGGTGATAGACTCGAATATCTGAGAAATTCTATCTAGGAATAATAATCAATCAAGAAAACACAAAAATCTTACATGTTTCTAGAAACCAGGTTTACCCTAGCTATGAGTGAGAGAAAATAGTCCATATTTTCATAAATTATTTATTTAATCACTGTATTTTTTAACCAACTTTTAGCATTTATTATACACAAACACTTTGTATTTAGTCTTCAGTTGCCAAGTAATTAGCTCAAAGTTCTATAAAAACGACTTCGAAATTAAAATTGATTACAGAATTTTTGTGCGCCTACCATAAAAATAATGAACTTAAAAAAATTATCGTACATGTTAAGGTGATGCGCACGTATATGCAAAGAACACGGAGTTTAATTGAAAATAAATTAATATTTTATTTCACTTTTCAGAGTTACAATTTTTATTTTATTTTATCTAACTTCTATATTAATAATTTGAACCAAATAATATTTTTTTTCAAACCCGTGTAAACTACTTTAATACTTGTAGAAAGACGTATATACGTAACTACAATTTTATACATTATCTCTCTAAAAAAAACAATATAACCTTGAGCGTAAACTCTAATAGAATAACTATTGGACCACGTATACAGTTAATACTGTATAAAAAAAAGCCGTATATGTTAAATGCATACATAATATATACGATAAATTTCTAATTCAAAAGTTCGCATAAAAAAGTTATAATATAGTCAAATAATTGTCGTGGGGTGGTATTATTATACGTAAATGTATTTCCAGTGTCTTTGGCACTAATTAATTGTAATTATAATGTGGGCTTATTAAATTGATTAGTTATTAAGTATGATTATGGACGTGTTAAATTAATTAATTTCATGCAGACTTCTTCTGGAAATAAGTAGCTTTTAGCATCGTCATTTGAAGACTTTGTAATTATTTAATTTGCGTGGATGGTAGCATGTCCATATCAATCAAACGCGTTTCCCTATATAACCAAAGAAGAAAAACAATGGAAAATTTCCACTTATGATTCATGTTTTCGATGTTTTTTTTTTTTTTTAAGATTAATTGGTACAATTTTTATACTTTATAATACAAGCCCTTAAAATATAAAGATATAATTCATAAAATACTAGGAATTTTATTAATAATAGCCAAGCACGTCAACCCCGTCAGAATGATGTTCTATAAAAGAGTAATATATATAACAATTATTTTTCATTGTGAATAGAAATGTATAAGAACAAAATCAATGTATTGTTGGATCAAAATAAATATTTTAATAATTTTTAAATAGTAATTAATTAAATATTTAACCTAAACTATCTGCACATTTATTTTCTCATACGTGAAAGTATGTGTAAAATTAAAAAGGATGCCTTCAATATATATTAAAATGTTATTCAATCTCTTTGTCTTAAAATTTCTATAACAACATTAACATCATCCAAAAATTATATATTCAACAAAATATATTTATTTGTGGTAATTAAAGACCATTATTAAATATTATACGTTTAACCATTTTTAGAGGTATACACGGGGTTTGCATCCGGTTGAGTTAAATTTTTCACATTTTTTTAGACAAAATCCACCTCACAATCGGATTAGATTAAGTTGAATCAATTGATTCATAGGTTTTAAATAAATTTTTACTAGAGGTTTTAATTTCAAAACATTTTTTTATTAAATAATTTAAAAAATATATATTTTTAAATATACTGTATTATTTAATATTTGAAGAATAAAATAATTTAATATTTCAAAAGCACATATCTAAGTAATAGAATAATGAAGTACATTGAATAATAACTATATTATTATTATTATTTAATAATTTTGATTGTGTTGAATTAACTCTCAAGTCTAACAGAAAATCATCACTCAATTAATATGTGATTGGGTTGAGTCATTTGAATAAATCGTAAATAAAATTCAATTTTATCCATTTTGGTTGAGATCATCAGGTTATCTAACCTCATAAATTTGTAAACATTTTATGAATAATGAGTGAATTAGTTTGTGCTTATTTAAAAAAAAAACAGATGTTTTCCTTAAAATATTTTATGTAGTTCTACATGTTTATTTAACTTGCTTATTTTAGGAGTAATTACTAAAAATTATCCTACAAAATTGGTGCAATGGTTAATTGGTCTTTGAAAAAAAATCGTGCATTTAGATTCTTGACAGTTCATTATATTTGTATGTGAGTTGGTATATGCTAGTAGGAAGTTGGTAATAATAGAATGACCGTTGATGTGATATATGCTTGATATCCCTTACACTAAAACGCATGGTTTTTTAGCATACAATAAGTTTATTTTTCAATTATTTTAAATTCTAAAGTAATTATTTTTATTGATGTTCAATTCTAAGACATAAAAACTGTAACATCCCAATATATAGCCAATATATAATTTGGTAGTCCACAATTATAATATAGGAGAACAGGTAGAATTTAAACTTGAAATTAAGTACAAGATTACGTTCATCCCCGAAGTACCAGAATTTAAAACTTTAAGATAAATGGTCTAAACCTTAATCTTAGACATAAAGAGTATTTCAAGATACATAGGTTCAACAAGGAAAAGAATTCCTAAGAAGACTAAGCTTGCAACATCATCTTCATCCTCCAACTCTTGCTCCAAGGGAACCTCCTCAACAACATCTGCTCTCATCCAAGTGGATGATCATCGCAAGAGAAAACATACCCAAGCAACATATAACACAAAAGTAAGGGTGAGCTAGGTAAACAAACAACATACATATCGTATAGTCGATCAATGTCATCATGTTTAATTAAATATAAAAAGAACAAAACAAGCAAGGCATACCATTCAATCCATGCATCAAATACTCAACGCGACTCATCCGGATATGTATAACTGTCTAGCTATTGGTCGTCTTTGCACTTGCATAGTTCAGCTGGCCCATCCCCAACACTATGCAAGGTAAATCCCCTAATCTGTCTATGTTTAAACTCCAAGACTATAGACGAGGACCTTCCTCTACTCTCACCACTCACATTGTTCTTCTCTATATGAGTATGAACAATGCTTTGAGTGTAGGGATAGACAGACCATTTCAAAGCTCCCAACATTATACAGAACAACAAAAACTCCCCTCAAATCACTTTCAATTATCTCACCATGAGATGTCCAGTTCATACTCAATTTCATTAACCTAGAGGTCAAAAATTTAGTTTACCATTTAGAATGAGTTTTTGACCATTTTAACACTACTAACAAGTCTCAATACCTTTCATATATAATCTCAACCATATATATTAACTCACCAATCATAAATCACATATTAATAAAAAGTATATAATTTAACTAGATAATACCAATTTTAAATCATAAACAGACATCATAAAAAAAGAAATCACCTTACAAGACAAAAATAAATTAATAAAGCATAGCAATAAATTACTAAAGCGTATAATATAATATAATATTGCTAGATCCGAGATTTCTCACGCCTACTCCTTATGCACATGTATTTTAATTTTTCATTCCATGAAATAATTTTTCATTCCATGAAATTAAAGAGGTGAAACATCACCCTAATATAGATAAAATATAATATATTATTATGCTAAACTTTTCTATTGCAAGGTAAATCCTTAATATCTTTTCATTTTACTAAGAAAAAGAATCCAACTTACCTTTTCATTCATTTTGTTTTATTTCCTTTTAAACTAAAAAAAAATGTACCTATCCATAAAATCTACCTACTTCTTTCCAAGAAATCCAACCAAAAATAAAGGAATAACAATTCTAGCATCTGGAATTTTAAATTAAACCTACCTATCCTAAAATCAAATCCTTTCTAAGAATTATGAAGTGGAAAACTAAAATAAAATGTCCAACTTCTAAGAATAGTTACGTACTGTAACTTATAAACACCAAGAGCCTACCTCTCTCTTCTTCATTTTAAGGCAAACTCACATAAAGTTTTCTTTTCATCTATATTCTTTCTTATTTCATTTAAACTAATATAAAATATAATAAAAACTATTAAAGAAAACTTAACCTCTGAACCTTCTTTTTTCATTATGGGTCTCATTCTTAATCAAGAATTAAATGTGGCTCTCATTCTTCTCTCACCAATTTTTCTTTTTTTTTTTTTTTTTTTCTAACTTCCAGTACTTCCAACTCTTCTTCTTTATTTTCTTTAGTTTTACTCTTCCCTTTCTTTAAAACACAACTCTCCCTCTTTCATTTTAATTTTCTCCTCTCACATCCTACACTTCTCTTCATTTTTATTTCATTCTTTATTCCACACATCACTACTATAACAACCCTTCCTCTTCTCTTATGACATCCACCTTCTCAACCAATTTAATTAGAGCAACAAAGTTTCCCTAATTTATTCCCAACAATAATTAACATATTCATAATTAGTTATTATAAGCATGCAACTCAATCAATTCAACAATTAATTACATAACTAAAACAGCTATTAGTACCAAGTACAACACAGATTAAACACATACAATCACTCAATAAATTTTATCTAGCTCCCCTTACCTGGATTTCTCTAACCACAGTTTACAGTAATACTTTCTGCAACATCTCACACCGCACGAGTGCAGCCAAACCCGGTCCGAAAAGAAAAACCAATCGGTTCAATCTAAAGCTCTTGACGTTGCGAACGCTTGGGCACTTCCTAAACGAACATGCAATGGGTCAGTGAGCTTGAAGGTTAGAGAGAAAGCAGGGTTTTTCTAGAACTCAGACTTTTTAGAGAGAGGATCATTCTAAAGGAAAAAATTGGTTCGGTTTTCTTTTCAAAAGCTCACCATAATTATAAAACTATTTTCCTTATTACTAAAATACTCACCTCTTTTAACTTAATTAACTTTTTATCCCTCTTTTCTTTTAATATAATCTTTATATATATAATCATGTCCTTACAAAAACATGAAATGAAAATTTCTTCCATGGTAAAACGATTAGAATTGAAACTATAATAAAAAAAATAGATTATCCTCATAACTTACGTGAACTTTTGTTATTTAGTAAGAAGCAAGACTAAAACTGACTCATCTAAACTCTTGTTAAAAGAATTTAAAAACATAATATATTATATTGTGGTTGATTTTGGACGAGAAATTAAAATTTAAAACATAAAATTTATCAAATTTTAAGATATAAACAGATTTTAATTTTATATTCAAATTTAACCACTATAAACATATTTAATAAAAAAACCTATTATTTAATTTGATTAATACCAATCCTTATAAACATAAAGTTTGAGCGAAACATATAAATATACAATTGAAATGATAAAATACACGGAAATTAACCCTAAAGGATGAATCAACCACAACTGCATCACAAAAAGTAAAATACAAGTATTTTTTCTCTATCATTTTGTTCTAAGAATCTTTTTGTCTGAACACAACTCTTTTCAAAAGTCTAAGTATAATTTTTTTAATTTTATTATATATATATATATATATATATATATATATATATAAAATTTTTTTCTTTTATTTAATTGAGTTTAATTGTTTTATTCTCGCCATCATCTAGATTAAAAAAAACTTATATTTTTTAAAATTTCGTCACAGTACATTCTTAATATACAATAATCATATAAGAATGATAGATAAGTTTGAATGACACTCAACCATTCAAATGGATTTTTACAATAGTTTCACTGTAAGATTATTTAAACATTGAAGGAAGAATATTTCAAAACTCAAATTTAGAACATTTTTTTCAAAACTAATCCATGCACAAATCTTTCATTAACCAATTTAACTATTTTCTCCTTTTAAAAATAAACATTTTTTTATCTAAAAACCTTTATATATATATATATATATATATATATATATATATATATATATATATATATATATATATATATATATATAACCAAAGTAACAAATTCCCTAAACCTAATTAATACAATTGCTTTATTATGTAAGAATCATCGCATCATTGTCCTTTTGATGTTTTAACAAATATTTAATAGGAGAACAAAATATACAAAATTATGTAATAAAATGTGGTAGTAAAATAATTACATGAGAAAATATAAAAACAAAAATAATAAATAACAAAAATAATAAATAACAAAATATAATATTAATATGTTAGATTGGAATCTATCAGACTGTATTATTGTGTGATCGTTCGATCAAAACATGAGCTTAAGTAATTTCCATACAGTAAATAAATTAAATGCGAGGAGAGCACAGGGGACTCGTGCACTGCGTCGTGAGTCAAGTCCTGCCGTCACTCGCCATGGCCTCGGTGGAGCAGCCTCCTAAGAAGCGAAAGCTCTACGAGCCTTTACCGGAACCGCCACCGCCTTCGCCTCCGTCACCGCCGCCTCCTGCAACCGAACCGACCCCTCCCTCTCCACAAACCCTACCTCCGCCGTCCCAGGAAGAGATTCTCGCGAAGCGGCGGAACAAGGACGAAATTCGAAGCGTCTACGAAGGTTACAAGCGGATTCAGCGTTGCTTGCTTCAGAAAGACGCTCCTTCCTCCATGGCAGACCTTGAACAGAGTTATCTCGTGCTCATAACTTCTTCCAGAGGTGAACCTTTTTTCCTCTCGCTCTTACCTCATTAACTAGCGGTTCTTACTATGTTTAACTGTTGTCAATTGTTTGATTGTGATCGGAATGTGATATTTCTGGATAGGAACGTTTCTATAGAATCCATTAGGAATCTTGTGCATAAAGTTCGCCTGTTTTGGCGTTACTTAGGTTTGGCCAATGTTTCGAGTATATGACATGAAATAACTAATTTCCTTATTTGTTTCGGAGCTGCTCGTGGTTTCAATTCCTTTGGAATGTTCTCTGAAACATGAAATGTTCCTCACGCATGGTGACGAATGCCGATTCTCTTACTCTGAAAAATATTGACTACTTTGTATTAAATTGATTGATTAAGCAAGGCGCATTGTGGTACACATTTTAGTATATAGATACAAGGCTTAGATGAAACAAGAAGAAAGAAATCCATAAGTTGAAGAGATATTATAATAGTTTCCTATGATGCAAGAAACTTTCCTGTGATACTTAATCTTCTAAATGAGGAAACTACGAAATGGATAAAAGATCAACAATATCAATCATATGATTGACAATGATCGACACTTTTCCTTAAGGTTGCGCATATATAGAGTGCATGCCTCCAGTTTTGTAACATTTGTAGGCTATCCTAGTACATGATGAGGACTTGGTCAAAATGTTTGCCAATTGATCCTTAAAACTCACAAGAAGTCTAAACTATGCGTGCAAGAATCCTCTTTCTGAAATATGGGGAAAGATTTCTGAATACTATTCACTTGAATTTAGAGTTGATAAAATCAGTGAGTTATTGTTCTCAGCTGATGTATTTTATATGTATAGATGAGAAGTGTACAATGCTTATAACGCTTAATCCTTAGGCTTGGTACATACTCCTATAAAACAACTTTATGAAACTTGTACAATTAAATAATAAGAATTTTAACACTTCCCTTCAAGTTGGTGTATATAAATTGTATGAACCAAGCCTGAAGCGTTTAAACTGAATTCTACACCCTCTTAATGAATTAGTAATAATGTTTTTAAATTGGTCATCAGAGCTGATAAATCCAATATTAGGTTCCTTGGATAACAGCTGCTCTCTAACAAAATGAAAATTGATCTCTATGTGTTTAGTTCTTTCATGAAGCACCGGTTTGGAGACATATTTTGACATTATGGGGAAAGGTGATGGAGCATCTATTATGAGAAGGGATTAAGATTGCAATGGATCATTTTTTTTTTTGCTAATAGAAGGTCTATAATAGAATCTTTCATATGGTTTTTATTGACTTGAAAAAAGTAATTACGATTGAGTGTCAAGAGATGTGCTTTGGAATACTTCGGAGAAGAGAGGTCTTTCCATGACATGTATTGCTGATAACTGAATGGTAAAACTCCAAAAGGCGAAATGAAGGACCTCTGGAATGTGATTACATTAAGGCTCAGTGTCAAGTTCTTGTTTAATCTAGTCTTGGAAGTTGGACATACTTACTAGAGACTCACAAAAATCTTATCCCTAATTTGCAGGCTTTTCACAGATGATATAGATTTGATTAAAGAATTAAGCAAAATAGTTAACTTTAAACTTTAACTTTGGAAGCCAAAGGGTTTTGCCTAAGTTGCAGTTAGAGGAAATATATGCATCGCAATTTTTGCAAGAGAAGAGAGTGTTAGAGATATAATTGGATTACATTAAATAGGAAGATTAGATATTGGTTTTGTTTCTTTTTAGTATATTTCTTATTAATTACAAATTAGAATACTCGTGCATACACAACACACGAAATTCATTGTATTCATTCTCGGTTTCTCTCTTCTCAACATAGTACTAGAGTGGTAACATCTTCCTTGACCTGCTTTGTCACTAATTTCAAGGAAGAGGAATATGATGTAGAAGTTAATATGAGAGAAAATGTCATATCACATGTTTCTAAGTTTAAATATTTGAGAGTAATAATACAAAATGAAGAGAAAAAACCATTGGAAATGATCTGTTAGCACAAAGTACCTACCAAACTTGTGTTTTATTGTACTGTTATGGTCTTGCTATGCTATAAGGTGGCAAATTTGGGCCCCAAAGGGACAACATGAGAGAAAGGTGGGAGTAGCAGAAATGAGAATGTTGAAATAAAGGGAATTAGTCGAGTTAGAGAAAATCTGAGATGGTTATGTGTAGAACTGAAGATGTTATACAATTCTCATTAATCTCCTTTTGTCAGTATTTACTATTTATGGAGGTGTATTCCTTGAGGCACAATCTAAACTTTTAGAGCAGTACTTTTGGCTGACATCGTACTGTTTTAGCAGAACTTCTGCTGCTGCCGGCTCAGCTGGCTGACTTGTATTCTCTAACAAATGTGACTGAGATTTATAATACTCTTCAGCCTAAGTACCTATTCAGCTTAATGTCAGCTTTATCTCTCCATTTCTTCTTTATAATCCCTTCAAAATTCCTGTTTGGTCACAGCACTGAATGTTCATGTCAGGTTACTGGCCAAGGCCACATTAAACATGAAGTCATTATCATAGTAAATTAGCTTCTGTTTGGATTTCTGAAGTGCAAATACTTTGGCAATAATAATGATGTTACCATATGTCAAATATGAGTGTTTGCTTCTATAATACATGAATTTGATCACTTTTTAATAAAATTGGACCCACAAAATTCCCTGATTTACCCTTGTGTGTGCCTTTCTTTCAGATTTCAATTTTTTGAAAACAAAAAAAAAAAAATGTTATTGCAACTTTGCTAGATTGGTCAATGTCATACATTGAACCATTAAATGGAGAAAAAAAAATTCTTAATACCCCACTTCCGCTATATTAACATCATTCAGCCACTTCAGTGTGTGCAGTGATGCGTTTCATTTTGTTGTAAATTATCTAGGATTTTGGGGTCTCCCTGTGTTAGGCCAAGGTAGTTGCTGAAAGTACAAAGGATTTGGGTTTCAATTTCACCTCAAATAGCTATGTCTCTATCTCATGTGGTTTTATTGCCTTATTAAGTGCTTAATTTGATAGTAAACTATATTCTTTGTCAAGAATATTGAAGGAATAGATTGATTCTCTGTTTCCCAAAGTGAAGCTTCTGTATTGTGACAGGTTGTATGAGTGTACAAAGAATTGTGGCCGATCTTATTCCTCGGTATGCATGCCACTGTCCAACAGCCTTGGAAGCTGCAGCTAAAGTTGTCATTAATATGCACAACTTTAGTTTGGCATTGATTAGTAGAGGAGAGGATTCCAACGGTATTGCATTTGAAACTGCTAGAGCCTGTATTTGTGGCCTAGCTGATGTCTGCTGTGTTGCTTCATCAGTGGCACCAACATCAGCTGTAATTAGAGGAATTTGCTCAGCAGTTTTTCAGAATGTGCTCACCTTTTTTATAGCCTTATGTGAAGGAAAGGATGACTTACATATGGTTGACAAGAATTTCCTGAATATGCAAGATAACCCCGAGGTCTTTTCTGAGTTGAAACAAAAGGTTTTAGAGGAGGATGAATCTCCATTGTCTAAACTGTCCAAATTTCGAGTATTATGTCTACTTCGGATTTTTTTCTCGTGTCCAAAAGATTTGCTTGCAGCTTGTTTGGATCTCTTAGGTTCTGCCACAAAAGAGGGAACTAACAATGAAGGAAAGCATTTTCTGAGCCAGGTGACTAGCATGTTTGATGATGATAAAACAGTTCATCTTTTGGATAGCACAATTAGTAGACCTAAGTCATGTACAGATTCTACTGGGTCAGGAATCAGAGATGATGAGGTTGGTGAGGAAATTGTGACCGAAGACAACCATGTTTCTGGTGTTGATTCATCCGCTGGCAAGAGCTGCTTGCTTATACGGGTAATACTATATAATTTTAATCTGGTGTTGGATATCATCATTTATACACAGTATGTGTTTTATATTTTTGTCCTGCAATATGGTGTTCTAACAATTTATATACATAAGTCTTTACATTTATTCTTTACTTTATTATTGCTCTATTATGATGATATCATGTACCAGGACCAAATTGACACTGTTATATAAATCATAAATGTCAGGAACCTTATTGTGAACATTCTTTTTCAAGTTAGTAAAAAATTGTAAGGTTCAATCATATGTAGGGACTAAAGTTATAAATGTTGTGAGGTGTAGGATGATATTGTTAATTTAACCATTTTACTTTTATTGGGGTTGGTTCTCTTTAGCTCTCCCCCTTTCCTTGTTTTATCTGTAGAATGTAATACTATATAATACTATTATGGCATCCACATTCAGATGTGAACCACATAAAAAGTTTCTAATTCATATCAAGTTCTCGTCATTTTGTTAGAAATTTAAGATGTTGTAGTGTCTGTTTGTTATTGCTCATTAATTCCTTGTTTTCATCAAAGAAAAATGATTTCATACATAGTTTTTCATTGTAAAGACATAATTTGATATGATTTTCAGGGTTGAGTTTTATTTTAAGTTCCGTGATTGAGCTTTATTCTTATAGGTTTTATATTTTGTTAATTGTTAGCATATTGATTGCTGATGACACTGAAGAATGTTAAACTTGGTACTTTTTGCTTAATTTTCGCTAGTTAGGAATTTTAATTCTATTAGGTTCTTACGTAGAAGCCTTTTCCGGGCATTCTGTATACAGGTTCTTGACAAGGATCCCCCACTCCGGAAATGGATGTTGTGTAGGTGTAAGAAGTTACTCGACTTGCTCCCAAATGCATCACAGGAAATTCTGTCAGTACTGCAAGGAACTATTGGAACGTTTGCTCAACAAACAGATTTGGAAGACTGTCAAGCAGATAGTGATGAAGATAAATCTGATTCTTCAATTTACATGAATAGTAAGAAGTATATGGTTCCTAGAATCTCTGAGGAACATGAAAGCATTGGTGAGTCATCTGGAAAAGGCAGCAATTTGAGAGTTTATGTTGGTTCTACTGATGGTTTTACTGATAAGGTTTCTGATAAATATGTGATGGCTCATAGCTCTGCAGTTTCTCTTGACAATGCGCCAGCATTAAAAGTGGGTTTACAGTATGATAATGGAGTCTCAAAGCCCATGAACATTGGGGTGGGGGAAGAAGGAAATATGCCAAATGTTAGATGTTCCACACCTAGGGACTCAGTAAGCCATCAAGTATTTTCACCTGCAGTTAGAACACCAGTAAATTTTAGGAGTAATTCATTTGATGGTAGAAATGACTTTCTGAATGTAGAGAAAAATCAAGTCTCGAGTATGAATTTCAGTTCACCTCCGTTGAGATCCTCTAGTGGATCTGCTAGTAATTCTTTGGCATCTCCTAATCATCATTTTATGTCACCAACTGATTCAACAAAAGGTCAAATAGTGTGGTGCTGTGATGGGGATCCTGCTGCCATGGATATTGTCTCTGCTTCTAGGCTGCTATGGATAGGTTATGTGGGACCTGATGTGCCCGAAAGTCATATTAGGTTTCACCTAGAAAGATTTGGTCCTATTGAAAAATTTATTTTCTTCCCAGTTAAAGGATTTGCCTTAGTCGAGTACAGAAGGATCATTGATGCAATAAAAACTCGACACTGTTTACCTGGATGTTTCCCTTGCCGTGTAAAGTTCATGGATGTAGGACTTGGAACTAGGGGTGCAATGAATGGTGTTGCAGTTGGCTCTAGTTCTCATATTTATGTTGGAAATATTCCCAGTCAATGGGCCAAGGATGAGGTCATGCATGAAACAAGAAAAATGATCCACAAGGGTCCTCTTGCATTCATTGACCTTAGCTGTGAGTTTGCATTACTTATGGAATTTGAAACGCCTGAAGAAGCTACAGCTGTCATGTTGCATCTGAGACAACTGCGAAGAGAAAGAAGTAACTACAACCAGCATTTTGGTCCAGCTCCAGGAACAGTTAATGTTGGAATTGGGCATGCTTATATGGATGGTCCAAGACCTGTACCTCCCCCTCCCCCACCCCCTCCCCATCTTGAGCTTCAAGTTAACAATTCTGCTGGATCACCACATGCTCGAACTCTACCAGGGAGCCCTGCAGATAGCAGTCGAACAGGGATGTCTCACTTGTCGAACTTACTTGCTTCATTGCGCTCAAAGTATAATATTAATCAAAACCAAAGTCTCAATGATAATTATATGACTGGCAATAATTGTCCTTCCATGCGTGAAGAAGATATGGTGCCATCCAGCACTCTTTGCGTTACTATTCCACATTGTAGTAGCTCTATTTTCCTTTCAGATGATGAGTTGATGTCCATTTGCAATCTTGCCATTGGAAACGCTGGATCCATTGTGCAGTTGACACAAGCAAGCACACAGATGGGGTGCAGTTGGTTTGTCGAATGCAGTAATATTGATGGAGCAGTTTCTACTCTAAAGAATCTCCGTGGTTGTCCTGGATTGTTCTTTCAGATAGAATTCAGGTATACTAGATGCATTTTTATAATGTAACACACATATTTTGATGATTTTCCCATGTGGAAGCATATGGCCCAAACTGCAATCTTTCCTCTTACTCTCTTAATTCCAAACAAAAGATACCCAATAGAATCTGCATTTGAATACCTGGTTCTCTTTTGTCTTAATTATTTTAATTCGATTTTCAGTTTCACTTGTTCACGAGATGGTATGTAATTTATATACATTCTATGTACCAAATTGATTATTAGCTAGTCTTATTTGACTCTAGTGTAAAATATACTAAATGTGGCACGATGTTATTACTAACGACTAAGCCCTTTCCTCTATAGAAAAACAATATAAAACCCCAAAGTAGCATGTTTAGATTGTCTTGCTGTCTTAAATGTATTTTATGAATTTTACATTTGAAATTCCATATGGAGTAAAGATAGTTATTTATTTCTCATTACAACTAACTCATATTTTAAGAATTTTCAAATGATAATATTAAAAAATATTGAATATACATGGACAATTTTCCCATTTTTGGTCAAATGATCCATACTGTTTATCTTGAGACCTAACCAAACAACTTAAGCTTTTAGGGGGGATGAAAGGTAGCTCTTGGCATGATATCACAACCTTTGTTATCAACTGTTTAGGGGTTTGATCCTCGTTGTCTCAAGCTTTTCTAAGTAGTGTGCTTGTTAAAGCTTCAAGCCAAAAGGACTAATCCGGGAAATGGTGTTTTAAAGATATAAAACCTAATCTTGAGCCTTTGCCTGACAGTATAAGCTTATTGAGTAATTGTTTTTTGGAAGACCACAGCTAACTATTCAACAGTAAATTGCCTAATATATGCATTCCAAAAACATTATTATGGACAATCTCAAATGGGTGCATGGGAGCACTAGATGGGATGGCACCCTGGTGAAATTTTATTTCCTCATAGGTTGGGGCATGAGACACAGTGATAGTGTTACGTTAATTTCCCTGAAAAAAAAAAAACCAAAATTATGAAAACTGGTGTTATTAGATGCAGTCCAAGTTTTTCCCCCTGTGTTTGTCTCTAGTGTAGCACCACTGTTTGGGACACTGGGACATATCAGTCTCAACATAGAATCTGAAAGTAAATCTCAAAATGCACTAGTTTTTGGAAGAACACAAGCTAAGACATAGATGGAGTGTGATAATGTTATCAAAATTAGGCCATTGTAATCGAAGTACTCTGGTTTTGGGTGGTGTACTCCTCTCACGAAATCATCACATACCCCGCTAATTTTATGATCAAGAACATAATATTTAGACTAACTTATTTTTTATAGACATATCATGGTGAAATACCTCCAAAAAATATTCCAAAGTCCAACAGCATTTATATTGTCTCTCAGTAAGTCCTCAGAATAATTCATTAGTGTTTTCTAACTTACACAGTTCTTGTTCTCTCTGCTCTATACAGCAAACCTGGACATCAGAACACTGCACCATTTTCAGTTAAACCAGAGAACAATTCTATGGAGCTTGTGTCCCCCAGAATAAATTCTGAAAATCATACTAGTGGAATACAGAGTGCACCTCTGCCTCATTCAAACTGGCACTTTCCTGGTTCTAGGGAGATGTCAGAGGTTGGGGCAAGGAAACCTGACGGTTATGATAATTTGTCTCAGGATCCTCATCAAGGAGGTAGTGTTCTATGAATTCTATTTGTCCGAGGACAGTTTTTTCTTGGTTATGGAATTACAAATCAAATAACTTAGGTGCATATGTTGCTTTCTGATGAACAATTGGGCCTGTTTCTGAAATTGAGTTCAATCTTCTACCTCAGGTAATGTTCCACATTCACACTCTGGAGCACATGGACCTTCCATCCCACCACTGCAGCAAATTCAGTCATCTACTTTTTCTCACCCTGTTTATGCTCCTCTGAATGGTCCATGGGATCATCGGGGAATTAATAATCATTTTCCTGTCAACCAATTCAACACAGGAGTAATGCCAAATAATTTTCATGGTAATGCTGTTGTAAGTCCTTTCATTCCTGCTTCAGTGACTCCACTTGCTCAGATACAAGGAACTCCAATGCATCCCTATAACCAGCAGGTGCCTCCATCAATCGTACCACCACCTTTATCATCCTTACCACCTCCGCAGCCTGAAATGCCACCTCCACTTCCTCCTTCTCCACCACCGTTACCCCAGGTTCAGCCTCCCTTGGTTCCTCCACTGCCTAGTTCTCCTCCTCCCCCTCCTCCTCCGCCACTGCCTGTCCAAGAACTAGTCAATTTAGAATGTTCTGTACAGTCTTTGCAGTATCAATGGCAGGGGAATCTATGTAAAAGTGGGGTCAATTACTGTACAATTTATGCATGCAAGGCAGATTCAGCTATTTGCCGATACTCAAATGCCATACCTGAGCCTGCTGAGTAAGACACTAATTGTTGCTTGGTTATTTGTCAATATTATTTTTTCTAATGAAAGTCCATTCATATTGCTTTTCTCTGGTGCAGGTGGCCCACAAAATTAGACATGACAAAACGCACGGATCTTAGACATGTAAAATCAACATTTGCTGCTACACCATCTCATAGAGTAAGTTTTCCCGCATCCTTTGGCTGCTCCCCCCTCTGCAACCTTCTCATGGTCATTTTGTCAAGAATTTGTGTAATTTGTTAATGGATTTTTTTCTTAGGCTGTTAAATCAGATGGATTCTTTGATTATATTATTGGGCTTACATTGCTGAAGATACTATAGCTTGCACAAACATTGTCAGCATGCTTTGATTTCCATCTAGCTTCCCTTGTAATTTCTAATTTCTTGTTAATGTTATTTTCTTTGTTACGTGTGTCTGGCTTCCTCCTGTCTACAAATTTGATTTATAAGGACCTGTTGCATGGTATAATTATCATAATTATTTTTTTTCCATAATCATGACCAATTTTGATTAGACTGTATTTGTAATGAACCCTTGTAAATTACTGAATTAGAAATAAAATTCAGCAACCTTTTTCAAGTTGGTATCAAATCTCCGAATTTTGGGGATGTCGTACTTCTAAGTCTAAACCTAACTCAATCCAAATAGTTAGTTCTCGAAATGGGGACTGTTCAAACCTTTTAGCGCTACTTTCACCATATCCATAGGGATCTCATCACTGACCTCTCCCATGATTGTGCATATAGAACGTTAAAGTTTTGGGCTTAAAGATATTCAACTATGAAAGTTATGGATCTAGGTAGGATTGATTTTCTTTTTATATTGCACTGACAAAGCTGCTGGCCTGATAGATTTTGGAGAGGTTTGTATGGTCCAGTGTTGGATCAATGATAGTGATAGATCAGATTAGCGGACAACATAGTGAATCCTTATTGCTGAATTCAGTGTCCTAGTCCTGTTCAATGCGCTTTAGCAGTGAGGACGTTTGGTGTGTTACCATTTTGGACTTTTGCTGGACCTAATTCTAGCCCATGCGGTAGGAACTACCCAAGCCTTTATAAGTTCTACTTAAGCTATGTATATAGTTGATTTGGGATATCAACAGTTGCCACCCAAAACAAGCGTGTCTATGGAGTATGTCTACACTAGTCCTCAACTTCATGGGAAGAGTAGTCTAGAAGTTAGTCTCTTGTGTTGTCGTCCTTTCCTCTTATGCAGGATATGACATCTTCCTTCGGCACTACTTGTCAGAAAACCACCGGCTTGCATGAAACCCCACAAATAAGCGTGTAAGTGAAAGTTGAGAGGTATATTTTGCCAGTTCAACTTTCATTTAAGACTTTAAGGGATTTATACCTCGGATCGATGTAGCAGTGAATCAGTAACAGCACCCAAATGAGTGTCTTTCGTTTTACTTGCTCTTACTTGCTCTTCTCTGGCCTTGAGATGTACGAGAGCTGTCTTGCTGTCATATGGGCAGTGAAACAAGTTTAGGCACAATATGTGCAATAATAAATATGAGAATTTTTTTAAAAGTCAAGATGCAAATATGACATGATATAATAATTATAATCATATACTATTCTTATATAATTATGTATCATATTTATATAACTATAATTATGTATTGCTGATATTTTTTTTTTCTGTATTTTACTTAGTATGTTGATATCATATTGACATGTTACCGTCATATTATTGCTGGATTTTTACCTCTTAAAAATTAATTGAAAAGACTAATCCTAGCCAAATATGAACAAAAATGTTATATTCACGTTACGGTATTGATTTATTCGCTACTTAAAGAAAAACATTCATTAGAGATTTGTAGACGAGACATACTTCTGATACCGAGACAGTTGTATAATATGTGTACAAGTATCCAATATTATTTAAAGTATTTGAGTAAGGTTGTCGATCATGCATAACCAGACTGAATGGTGTTGTGTAATCCATGTGGCCGACCTTACGTAGTGGATAAGGCTTTGTTACTGTAGAGGTTGTGTGCATCACTGTATCATTCCCAGAATCTGACTTTGTGGTATTGATTTCTGGTGCAGAGGGAAGTGTGCCGTCTGATCCCATCTTCCACTAGTGATCACAAAAGGGTATGTTTTCTTTTCCTCATTTATATCGATGTCAAGTTGCTGTCCCTCTCAGAACCGTTCACTTAATCTAATGGCGGGTTTAGTTTACCTGTCTATGTTGTTACTGGGACTTCCAGGAGCAACTAAATTATCTCAAAATTTCTAGTTCTATTCACAATCCTTTGATAAATGTTTGCGTAATTCACTTTTAACCCCTTGCAGAGATGTACTCAATATTTTCTTAATTTGTTATTAAATAACCTCTTATGGTGCTCTATTTCTTAAATCCTCTTAACATCATAATCATTCTGATGTTTATATTTTACGTAAATTTGGTGACGTGAATTTACTATAGTGAGAATTGGAATTTGTGCTTTGTCCTGTAACATTCCCATTCCTTGTTGTTGACCCTTTGTCAAAACCAGTTTCAGGATTTCATATCATACTTAAAGCAGAGGGACTGTGCCGGGGTTATTAAAATCCCAGCTTCAAAATCCATATGGGCAAGGCTGCTATTCATTCTCCCCCACTCACTTGAAACTTGCTCTTTGCTTTCTATTGCACCTGATCCCTCAGATTGTCTCATTGCTTTGGTTCTTCCCAAAGAAACGAACTTTGAGTGGATATGAATTTGATAGGTATCCTTTATCGAAAGTAAAATGATATAGCTTAGCCCGTAGTGGAGCTGAAGGCATATTTTTTATGCTCAAGGCGAATGAATGTAAATTATCCTGTTGTAGTTCTAACAATGCTTATGTGAAATTTTTGTTGATATCGATCCTAGATTATTTCTCCTTTTTGTTCTACAATTTGTCCAGCTTACCTTTAATAATCTCTTAAGTTAGTCTTCACAACAGGTGGATTTTTTAATTCTCTTGAAAATTTAAAATTTCTAGTTAGTTCTCAATTTTGCAAACTGTCATTCTGTTTATTATTTTTTTTAATGGGAAACGACAGCAAAAGGTAAAGTAGACAAAAATATTTATCAAGAATGCAATATGTACTATCTATACGATTTCAGAGTCTTATTTAAATATTCACTCTATGAAGTCATTTTTACAAGTCTAAACGACTTTTCCCTTTTGTTTGATGTTTTGTGCATAAACCAAACTGCTAGCATTTAAAGAAACTTTTGCTCCATCATATTTAAATCATTTAACCAAAGTTGTGACACATCGTATGTTATTACTTTACGCACTAAAATACAGTTATTTCAAGTAAGTAGGAGGATCGGGAAGAGCATAAATTGTAGAATGAATCTGAATGCTTTAAAATATGAACATACTTTAACATCCTTTATATAATCATCAGTGTGCTCTAAAATGTAAAATATCTCAGAATAAATTATTAGATAGTTCCACTCTATCATCTAATTTGTCGATGATATATTTTGTGTTTTGTTAATGTTTTTTCATAAATTTAAAAATTAAAGCACGTATTAAATTTATAAACATTCATAGTCCTAGATTACTTGATAACTCGTTCTCGTGCTGTATTGGATCCAATTTATTGTTTTCTGAATTTTAATATTTTTTTCCTGTACTTATTTTATGTTCTAATCCGCAATATTACATTCGAATAGCGAACTTTCAAATTAGCAATCTGAAAAGTAAAAAAAGGGAAAAAAGAAAAGAGAATTTTTACACCCTGTAAATTAGCATCTACTTGACAATATTATTTTAAAAATATAACATGTATTAATAATTTGATTAAAAAAATGAGTACAATATAATTAGCTATTGAACAATTTTTTATTTATCATGGAAAGTGAAGATATCATCCTAAAAAATATCATTCTAAATTGATGTCAAAAAAATTATTGAATCTACGAAAACAAATGAACTTCCATATATATGTATTTATATTTATACTTTTATCAAAATAATATAATTTAAAAAATACACATAATATTTTAGGAAAAATATTAAAACAAAGTAATTTGAAAATACATACAATTTTGTAAGAATAATGTTAATAATAACCCAGAGTTCTTTTCAGCATTTGCTTGTTCCATTTAAATCACTAACATCAACCTAGGAGGTGAAGATACAGCACAGGATGCGGATATGATACAATTCAAACACAGCAATATAACAAATGTCATAAAACATTGGACCAAATATGACAAGAATACAATGTCTTAAATCAATATATAAAATTAACATAAAATTGAAATTTTGCTGACTAAATAACAACTTGAGGACATGAATTCTTCTGTATCTCACACACCCAACTAATGTAATATTGATAAATTTCCTTAATGATAATGAATATGTAACTTCAAGAAAAAGTATCAAAAGCCAAATTAAATTTGTGCAAGAAAAATGTATTCAATCCAGAACTTTCTCATATCGCTTGATAACACCAAAGGTCTTGCAGAATCATGAATGCAAATAAGCTCAGACCTCGGATCAACAGCCTTCAAAAATAAAAAAGAACATCTAATAATTCAATGATACCACACAATGTTGTCAAACTTGAGAACCTATGTGAGATCGTGGAACTCCAGTAGAATAAAGGTTTAAATCTCTTTTTGATCCCTAACTTATGAGCGGATGTTCAGTTTAGTTTTCGCTTTTAAAAATGTAAACCTTTGGTTCTTAAGTTATAAAAAATGTATCACTTTTTTTATGTTTATGGTCAAAGTACAAAGAGCAATCTAAAGTGCTGTTATTATTAAGAAACAAATCAGAACAATCTAAAGATGTAGTAGTTGTTAAGAAACAACCAAAAACAGTATTTCAAGTCAAAAAAGGACTCATTTGATACATTTTTTATAATTTAAGGACCAAAGATTTACATTTTAAAAAATGGGTACTAAATTGAACATCCACTTATAACTTAGGGACCAAAAAGAAGTTTAAACCTAGAATAAACTCATAAGAGTCTATTTATCATAAAAAATAATATTAAGAAGCTTATTAATGACAAATATATATAGCATAATATTCCTAACAATAATTCAACATTTCACCTCCCTGATAAAACAGAGTAGCAAACCACGATTCAACTACATAAATGATCAAATCAAATATAAATGTGAAAAAAGTAAGATCCTATGAGAAAACATTTCAAAAAGAAGTTAAATGTTTATATGAGAAAATGATGCAATATTTAAAGAAAGAAAGAAAACAAAAAACTCACTGTAAGCACAAGTTAATAAAGAAAACATGTTGCTTAATTTTACTATTAACCTGTAAGTTTCTTTGAAGGTTGAAAAGGAAGTAGAGTTTGAGTTTGAATTTAGGAAGGATATTTGAATTTAGGGTGGTGTAGGAAGAAACAATGGAGGTGCAGGAATAATCAACCAAAGATGAATAATGAGTCCGGGCCTGGGTTGAGCAGAGTCCAATAAGGATGCATAGAAAGAAAATGGAGAGAGAGTGCGAGAGAATCGAAATCGAAGAGGAAATGGGATCGGGAAAACACACGGCAGAGTTCTTCAGAAGAAGGGATGCGTGGAGGAAGCATCCCATGCTCACCAATCAGTTTCGGCACGCCACCCCTGGCCTTGGCATCGCCCTCGTTGCATTTGGCTTCTATCTCGTCGGCGAACAAGTCTACGATCGCCTCAGTGCTGATTCTCATGCTCACGTACTATTATCTTCTTCTTCTTCTTCTTCTTCTTCTTCTTAGGGTTTCCTCGTATTCTTCCTATTCCTATTCAATTCACTAATTATTCACACACTATCACTGTTAATTGAACATGATTTGTTATCTTTTGTCCTCTTGCAGGTGAAAGCCGAGAACCACCACTAATCTCAACTATTGGATTCCACCGTCGCTTTCCCTCTTTCATAATAAGCTTTGTCTTCATCCATGTTCTCGCAGCCTTTATAAATTTCAGACTATGTTGCCTTCTTTGCCTCTCAGCATGTCTTGTATGGCTACATTTTATGTCTTCTTGCATCGCTGACATTGCAATATACTTTCTTTTTGTCTATCGCATGCCTGCTTTTGCCTGTCACCGCCTTTTTCAGCAGACATCAAATTCATTCCTTTGCGTCTCAACCATCCCTTAATTTGTTATGTTCGTATTTTCAGCAACATCTGGTGACTGTGAGTCGATTTACTCACTGACTTATTAGGAAATAAAATTGATCAGTTGTTTTGGGATTGAATTTGCCTTCAGTAATGTTCAGGACTGGATTGATGCCAATTTTAGGGACCAAAATCGAGGTTTCAGACAAGATATGTGAATTTCCCTCTTGCCAGTGTGGAAGAAAACTGAACTGTAGGAGTGGTGTCTTCTTTTTGTTTTGGGTAATTGAATTGGTTCGGGTTATTGAATTGGTTACTTAACTCTAGCCTCCTCTGTTTCGAAACCAAAAATGCATTTATAACAGAAGAGAAATGTCAGTAATACACTTTATTATTAGTTAAAAAACGCTGTTATTTCAAATAAGTAGAGGATCGGGAAGAGCGTAAATTGTAGAAAGAATCTGATAGCCTCACCCAATAGATATTTTTGTCCTTCATTTGTTAAAGTCTGAAAAAAATTTAATAATGTTTCAACCAACAACCACCTTTAACCTTGTTTTGTAAACCCTCTGCATGAACCCCTTCCCATTTCTTCACTGTTCCATTTTTTTGTTATTTCATTGAGTTTTTTTTTTTGAGAGGTTGTGTTCTGGTGGCGATACAGTGGTGGTGGTGATTGTGATAGATTGGTGGTGGCCGTACTCTCTATGGTGTGATTCTTGGAGGAGAAAGGTGCCGAAACAGAATCACGGATTCAAAAATTGACAAGGTTAGTAGATATAATATAAGCATCCTTAACTCCTTAAGTGGTGTTGGAATTTCGGTCCGGCGTTCACATGCCAGTAATGTAGTGCCGCACTTCGAAGTTTGACCGTCCTCAACCAAACTTTGAAGTTCGGTTGTGTAATATAATATGAGTTATTTTATTTTTTATATATATTATGCTGTTTTTATTTGTTTAATGTTTTTATATTTGTTTATTTAAATTGTAATATTTATGTGTTAATCATATTTTTTTAATTATTTTGTTTTTTAAATTTTTTGTTATTTATGATATATTAGTTAATTTTGGAGACATTATTTTTTATATACTAGTTAATTTGTTGTTATTAAATATTTTATATTTGCTATGAAGTTTTTATTTTTTTATACGTGTTAATGAAGTTTAATTTAATTTTTAATAAGTTTTTTATTTTTATTTAGTATTTATTTTATAATATTTTATGTTATTTTATATTTATTATATACATTTTTTATGTATTAATTTTGTAATTTTTGATTTAATTTAAAATATTTGATGTTATTTATGATGTATTAGTCAATTATATAGGTGTTATTTTTTTATGTAGTAGTTAATTTTTTGTTATTAAATCTTTATATTTGTTATTAAGTTTTTAATGTTTTATAAGTGTTAATGATTTGAAGTTTTATTTAATTTTGAATAAGTTTTTTTACTTAGTATTTAGTTTAGAATATTTTTTGTTATTTTGTATTTATTGTATACATTTTTTAAGTGTTAATGTTTTTAACTTTTGATTTAATTTATAAGATGTTTATATTTGGGAATTTTTATTTAAATTTTAAAATATTTTTTTATTTGTTTTTTATTACTTTATTTGTAATATGTAATAATATGGTAAATTTTTGTAATTATAATATCATTGATATTATTTTTTGTTGTTTTTTTTATTTAATTGATAATCTATATCGAAATACTTATAATATATGTTTTTTGATCTATTATATAAAGTTATGTTGATTTTTTGGTAGTTAAATTCTAATATTTTAATGTTTATTGTAGATTCTACTTAATTTTATAGGATGGATAACTATAAATTTCTCGATTCTCAAATAAATTCTAGTTTTACATTGGAATTTTCTTTTTTTCTAAATGAAGTGGGTGAGGATGATTATATAGATAAGTTTTTCATTGATTAAATCTTTTCATCATGTGTCGATTTAATTGAATGAATGGATTTGAAAGATTGCATTCAATCTTGGGTTTGTTATCGTGATTATAAGATCTAACATAACAATTAGTGAAGCTAGAAGAAAGACATTAATTTTGTTAGGTTGTGAAAGGAGTGACAAGTATAGGAAGTATAAGCAGATGTTCAACTTAGTGTATCTGGCACAAGAAAATGTGAATGTTTGTTTAGGTTGAGAGTAAACCTAAAGGACACGATTATATGTTAAAGGTTATGTGGGATTATCACAACCATGAATTAATAGAGACCTTGGTTGGTCATTCTTTCGTGGAGATGTTAAATGTTGTTGAACAGTCAATTCTTGTTGACAGGACTAAGAGTCAAGTAAAGTCCTCAAGTATTTTTTTGACTCTCAAAGAACAATAATGAAGCTAATGTGACCACTATAAAGCAAATATATATGCGAGACACACTTACAAACATCTTTGACAAGGTCGAGAAATGAAATGCAATCGTTGATGGTGTTGTTAGATAGAGATAAATACATCCAATGGAGTAGATCTTTGACGATTCTAACGTGGTCAGTGACTGTTTCGGGCACATCTCAATTCAGTGCACTTGTTGAATTCATTTAATATTGTCTTTTTAATAGATGTCACGTACAAGAAGAATAAATATCGTCTTCGTTGCTTGAAATTTTAGAGTCACATCAACTGGTTTGAAATTCAGAGTCAACTTTGCAATTCTTTCAAGTGAATGCTAAAATAATTTCACTTGGGCATTAGAAAGGTCTAAAGGATTACTATTGACATCATAGGGTCGTTCACACATTGTTGTTACTGACAGAGACCTTGCTTTGATGAATGTCATTAGTAATGTATTGACTAAGACGTATCAGATGTTTTATACATTCCACATTATGAAAAATATCAAAGCGAAATGCAAGATGTTAATGATAATATTGAGGCATGGGATGTCTTGATGAAGTGTGGCAAAATGTGATGGACTGTGACGACCAATTGATGTTTAGTGCTTCTGTTCATCATCTTGAGTATACCTCTACTACATGATCTCTATTTTTTGATTATGTGAACCGTACTTGGATCATTTCGTACAAGGCATACTTTGTCATGGCGTGGACGAACAAAGTGATGCATCTAGGCAACACTACAACAAACAAGTAATTGTTATTGTTAATTTTTTTATTTATGTATTTCATATTTGTTGTGATATTATTAATGTGTTTTGTGATAATGTTGAGTCTGCACACTAGAATCTCAAGAGATTATTGAGGTCTATTATGTAAGACTTATGCTCGTGTTGGGATGCTATGCATAACGCCATTGTTCTACATCATAATAAGATTAAGACATCCTTTAAAAAAAGTCTTAACCTAATGAGTGATGTTTATGAAGGATTGAGCTATATAAGACTTTTTGGACATGTTTCACGATACAATCTAAGACTTATTGCCGATGAAGTTGAGCGAGTGAATTAAATATGTTTGGATAGTGCTCGTTGTGGATGCTTTCTGAGATCAACTTACGACCTACCATGTGCTTGTGTATTAGCATGATATGAGTCTAGAATAATTTTTCAGGTTGAAATACATGTCATGTGGACCCATATAAGCATTTGAAATATTATATCTACCGAATTGTTTCCAGAGTTTAACATTGATCGTGAAGTTCAACTGATACAGGAACGACTCAAGAAAGTTGACATTGGTGAAAAAATCAACATTAAGCAGAAGCTAGTTGAAATTGTTTGCCCAGAATTGACATATATGATTGTTTTTTTGCATAAAGGGAAAACAAAAGGTGCATGGAAGAATAAAGTTGCACGAAACGTGATCATATTTTGAGCACGTTGACACTTTGCATTCGAGGACAGAGCCTTTATCACGAAAATCACAAGTCAAATCGAAGGCCAAAGAAGTTGCACGAAGGGAGATCAAGGTGATATATAATTTTGTGTTGTTATGCAGGATTGAAGGGAGATCAAGGTGATATTCCATGGTAAAAGACTAAAACATTTTGGAATGTACCATGAGGTTATTGAGTCTTATATCTCCATGTCGGGGTTGGGTTCCTTAGTAAACCTATCATATAAGTATGTGGATCATGGATTAATCTTTGTCCTTGCAAAGAGGTGGCACTTGGAAACGAATAATTTCCACCTCCTTGTAGGTGAGATGAGCGTCACATTAGATGACGTCAACAATCTGTTCCACCTACCCATCATGGGTCAATTTTGTGAGGTCAAGGAGTTAAAGTATGACGATGCTTAATCTCATATTATGGAGTTGCTTGGTTGGACCATGCTAAAGCTGCAACTAAGATGAAATAGACACGCGATCCAAAATTTAGGTTGAGCTGACTCCGGGAGGTCTACCAGGAGTGCATTCAGCAGGAGCTTTGGGAGTGTGTTGCTCAGGCCTACTTGTTGCATTTGCTTGGATGCACAAGTTTTCCGAATAAGAGTGACGCTCTGATTCGAGTCTCTTACTTCCTTCTCTTGCGAGACTTGAATGCATGTGCGAGATATGTTTAGGGAGCAGCGACACTGACACAGACTTATGAACAGTTAAGATATGCTAGCTTTAATGGCAGATAGCTGGATATTCAACTCTTCTACATGTACATTTTAGTTTTACAAATTTATTTTCATATATTTTAAGAATATATAAAACAATTTAAATAATATTTTTGTAAAGTTGGATATATGAGCACTTTCTTGGCATGGGAAGGAGGCAAGTGTCGGTGAGGTACATATTGGATGAAATTGATTTAACATCGGTATTGACCTTCGTACAACTTCTTTGGCCTTCGATTTGACTTGTGATTTTCGTGATGAAGGCTCTGTCCTCGAATGCAAAGTGTCAACATGTTCAAAATATGATTGGTCACGTTTCCTTGACCTTTCATGTCGTGCAACTTTTGTTTTCACTTTAGGCGAATGAGCAACCATAGATGTCATTTTCGGGCAAGATTTCGACTAACATATGCTTGATGTTGACTTTTTCACAATGTCAACTTTCTTGAATCGTTCCTGTACTAGTTCAACTTCTTGATCAATGCTAAACTCTGCACAATACTTGAAATGCTTAAACAGGTCCGCATAACATGTATTTCAACTAGAGGAATTATTCTAGGCTCATATGAAGTTAATACACAAGCACATGGTAGGTCGTAAGTTGATCTCAAAATGCATTCACAACGAGCACTGTCCAAACCTATTTTATTTACTCGCTCAACTTCATCGGCAATAAGTTCTAGAGCGTATCGTGAAATACGTCCAATAAGTCTTCTATATTTCAATCCTTTATAAGCATCACTCATTAGGTTAAGATTTTTTCAAAGGACGTCTTAATCTTATTATGTTGTAGGACAATGATGTTATGCATAACATCCCAACACGAGCATAGATCTCCCATACAAGACCTTAATAATCTCTTAAGGTTCCAAGGCGCAGACTTAACCTTGTCGCAAAACACATTAATACTATCACAACAAATATGAAATACATAAGTAAAAAAAAATTAACAATTACCTGTTTGTTGTAGTGTTGCCTAGATGCATTACTTTGTTCGTCCACACGCCTTGACGAAGTATGTTGTACGGAATGATCCAAGTATGGTTCACATAATCAAAAAATAGAGGCCATGCAGTAAAGACATACTCAAGACGGTGAACAAAAACACTAAACATCGACTGGCCGTTATAGTCCATCACATTTTGCCACACTTCCATCAAGACATTCCTTGTCTTAACATTATCCACTAATATCTTACATTTCACTTTTTAACATTTATCATAATATGAAATGTACAAAACATGTGATACGTCTCTGGAAATACATTGTCAATGACATTCATCAAAGCAAGGTCTTTGTTAGTGAAAACAATACGTAGACTGCCCTCTGATGTCAATAGTAATCTTTTGAACTTTCTAATACCCAAGTAAAATTATTTTGACGTTCACTTGAAAGCAATGCAAAAGCGATTGTGAATGTCAAATCACTTGATGTGACTCCAACAATCTTAAGCAATGGAAGACGACATTTGTTCCTCTTGTACTTGGTATCCATTAAGAAGACAATATTAAATAAATTCAATAAGTGTACTGAATCGGGATGTGTCCAAAACAGGTCACTTACCACATTAGAATTGTCCAAAGATCTACACCACTGGATGTATTTATTTCTATCTAACAACATCATCAATTACTGCATTTCAATTCTCGACCCTCTCAAAGATCGTTTGTAAGTGTACCTCGTGTTATATAGTTGCTTTATAGTGGTCATATTAACTTCATTATGTTCTTTGAGAGTCAAAAAATATTTGAGGGTTTTACTTGACTCTCAGTCATGTCAACAAGAATTGATTGTTCAACATCATTTAACCTCCCCGTAAAAGGATGACCAACCAAAGTCTTTGCTAATTCATGGTTGTGATGGCCACACATAACATTTAACACCCAACCATGTCCTTTAGGTCTACCCCTCAACCTAAACGGACACTCATATTTTCTTGTGCCAGATACACTAGGCTGAACATATGGCTTATACTTCTTATATTTTTCGCTCCTTTCACAACCTATCAAAATGAATGTTTTTTTTCCAGTTTCACCAGTTGTGTCAGATTTTATAATTACAACAACAAATCCAAGGTCGAGTGCAATATTTCGAACTCATTCAATTAAATTAGTGTGTGATGGGAAGATCTGATTAGTGGAAAGCTTATTTGTGTAATCATCCTCACCTACTTCATTTAGAAAAGACGAAAATTTCGACATAAACTAAAATTTATTTGAAAAAATAAATAGTTATCCATCTTATAAAATTAAATAAACCTACAATATTAAAATTTAACTAAAAAAACAACATAACATATTCAACTTTATATAATAGATTAAAAACCATATATTATAAACATTACTATATAAGTTATCAATTAAATTCTATAAATATTAGTATATATTACAAATAAAGTAACAAATAAGAAAATATTTTAAAATTGAAATAAAAATTACCAAATATAAACATATTATAAACTAAATCAAAAGTTAAAAAAATGTATACAATAAATACAAAATAACCAAAAGTATTCTATGCTAATTAAAAAAACTTATTCAAAATTAAATAAAATTTCAAATCATTAACACGGATAAAACATTAAAACTTTATTAACAAATAAAAAAGATTTAATAACAAAAAAATTAACTACTACATAAAAGATAACACATAAATAATTGACTAATACAACATAAATAACATCAAATATTTTAACTTAAATAAAAAATTACAAAATTAACACAAAAAAAGATTGTATATAATAAATATAAAATATAATAAACTAAATACTAAATAAAAAACAAAAAACTTATTCAAAATTAAATTAAACTTCATTAACAAAAAAAAAATGAAAACTTAATAACAAATATAAAATATTTAATAACAACAACAAATTAACTACTATGTAAAAATAATGTCTACAAAATTAACTAATACGTCATAAATAAAACAAAATTTAAAAAGCAAAATAATTAAAAAAGAAATATGATTAACACATAAATTATAAAATAACTCGTATTACATAACGCAAACTACACAATCAAATTTCGAAGTGTGGTTAAGGCTGTCGAACGTCGATGCCTTTCAATGAATTTGAATCCATGAATTTGTTTCAACACCTTTCTTCTCCACACACAGTACGACTACCACCAATCGGTCACAATTACCACCACACCATTGTATCACCACTTTCATAATACAACTCTCACAAGAACAAACTCAATGACACAACGAAGAATTTGAAAAGTGGAGAAATGGGAAGAGGGTGCATGCCGGGAGTTTATAGAAGAAGTGGTAAAGATTGGTGGTTGGAACATCGTTAAACTTTTATAAATGAAGGGCAAAATGTCTATTGGGAGATTATGAGTGAGATGCACGAAACAACACTCTTTGTATAATTATTAGTGTGCTCTAAAATGTAAAAATATCTCAGAATAAGTTATTAGATAGTTCCACTCTATCATCTAATCTGTCTATGAATTAATTTGTGCTTTGTTAATTTTTTTTTCCATAAATTCAAAAACGAAAGTAAGTATCAAATTTATAAACATTAATAGTCCTAGATTACTTGATAACTAGTTGTCGTGCTGGATTGGATCCAATTTGTTGTTTTCTGAATTTTAATATTTTTTTCCTTTATGTTCTAATCCGCCACATTACATTCGAATAATGAACTTTCAAATGGAAAAAGAAAAGAGAATTTTTACACCCTGTAAATTATTAACATCTACTTGACAATTTTGTTTTAAAAATATTATATATTAATAATTAAATTAAAAAATATAAAATTACAATATAATTAGCTGTTGAAAGATTTTATTTATTTATCATGGAATGTGAAGATATCATCTTAAAATATAGCATTCTAAATTGATGTCAAAGAAATTAGTGAAACTACGAAAACATATGCACTTCCTTAGATATGTATTTATGTTTTTATTTTTATCAATATATATATATATATATATATATATATAATATTGTAGGAAAATTATTAAAACAAAAATAATTTAAAAATACATACAATTTTATAAGAATAATGTTAAAAGAAACATGTTATAGTTATTCAAAAAAATCATTTTTTATTAAATAAATAAACTATTTTTATTTATTAAAAGATAAAATTGTATAATTAAAAATTGCACCAGAAGAAATTATCCAAATATCATTATATAAATTACAACTCACTCCAAAATTACCTTAACATGACCACCACCACTTAACAAGTGAAGTGGATCAAATTTTTCTGACTAAGTTCCCTATTCTACCATATGCTACTATGTCATCATTTTAGTGTTGTAATCCTCTCTCACAATCCTACTTTACGCACACACTATGAAACTAGCTCACTTCCATCCATGGCTCTTCAAGTTCCACCATACGACCAACTTATTATGCTCTCACTCTAAGCAAACCTGTTTGTCTATTTTTTTTGGTGACATTTGAACCAACTTTCAAGTAGGTGTTACTAAATCTTGTTAGAAATTTCATATAGACTAAATTATAATATATAAATGAATATAAATTTTATGATTTTGTAAACATTTCTTAATAATTATAATTATGACTAAATTTCATCATTACACGAATCTAACCACTAATTATTGTTCTAACACTTATTACAGAAAAAAGTTAATATGATTGCATGTAGTTAGTATGTATTAGGCGTAGTTTACAACTGAAGCTGGTACAATTGAGGTAGAATCTAACCAAGAAGTATTAAAAAACATGCTTCTATGGTGATTGACGGAGCAATACTAGAAGGTGCAGCCGCAACAGAGGTAGAATGAAGAGAGCATGAAAAGCAACATAAGAGTCTCAAACGCAAAAACAATCTTAAAAATGACGCAGTCCATGAAGGAGAGTGGCAACTTGAATGCAGACATCAGAAGCTTCATCTTCCTCATTGATTCCTTTCTCAGCCTTTTGAAGGACCATTTCTTCATGATTCCCTCCATCTTCTGCATATAATAATCAATGTAGTTTTCTCCTTCTTTAGTTTTCTCTGTCTTCCTTTGGTGAATGAGTTAAGTTTGGTTATGTTGAAGATGAAAGAAAAGTCTGTAGTTAAAGGCTTCCAATGGGGAATCAGTATCTTCTTACCATCAAGTTCATTTTAGCTTTTGTATTCAATCAACTCTCACCAAAAAGATGCCTTGCAAATAAAACCCCAAAGATTACGTTGAAATAATTAGAGTTTACTATGAAATAATTAGCCTATAACTATTTTTAAATATAATTAAATATATTTTTAATCTTTAAATTTTAATATAAAATTAAAATTTATTAATATGTTTTAGTTCATAAACTTTAAAAATAAATAAATATAATCATCTCATTTATATTTTATTGTATATTTTCTTATTTGTTAAACAGTTTAAATTATGTATAACTCAAATGTCAATATAAAAAAAAAGTAATGTTTAAAAAAAATTAATACCGAAAAAAATTATATCTATTATCTTTTAAATTTAAATATTAAAGTTTAAAATAAAACAAATTCTAATTTTCTCAAAATTTAAGAATTATAAATATATTTAACTTTTTAAATACGAAGCTGAATTTCATGTTAATTTCGATTGCTAAAACAATTACTTTTATATCAATTCAGTTGTAAAAAATAACAAAAATTTTTTGTTACCGAAAACTTTTCAGTCGTTAAAATAATTTTTTTTATCGTTAATTCAGTCCTAAAAAACAGTATTTTTGTTTTCATTTATATAGCTATCAATTTAACTATCAAAATTTAGCTACTAAGATTATTAGACTAAATTATTTCAGTAACATTAATCACAGAATAACTCAATTCTTGTAATGAGAAATTGAAAAAGTTTAAGTTCATGTTAACTTCTACCGAAAGCTTAGACATAAAACTTTAAGATATTCCGTTCAAATTTCGAAGTCTTGGATGTCGGTTTGATTACCTAATGCAACATTCAATTTTTCTTAATAAAGAATATTGACTTTTTCAATATTCTTTCAATTATTTTTCTACTCCTTTTCATATTTTCCACTGTTAAAAAGTGTGAGCTTTGTTAAATTAGTATATTAGTCCATTCTTTGTTATTGGAGCACGTACAAAATTTTGTGTATCGAATGACTATATTTCATGCATGGAATCTACCGAAAGCTCAAACATATACAACGTTAAATATATATTCCATTTTATATTGCAAAAATTCTAAGGATATCACTTTAGTATGAGTGGTTGATTACCTAGCACAGCACCGAAAAAGGTTCAAGAATAAAGTATGTTTGTGTTTTTAAAAGAGAAAAATTAAAATTGATTATTAAATATATTTTTGAAAAGTGTTTCTTAAAATTAATATTAGAGCTAATATGATACATGAGGAAATGGAGAGAAAAATGTTTCATGACCACGACAAGAGGGGTAAAATATATCGCAGTTGAAATATAATTCGGTTAATTAGACCAAATTAACACTTAGATTGATGTTAATTTGAAGTTTATTTTGAAATTTATAAATACAGATTTGCGAAATTGTGATAGATTTGTTACACTTAATATATATTTATTATATTGAATTTTTCTAACTTTAACATCGAAGTACCTTTTTCAAATAACTTTCTCACACAACTAAATGAAACTAAAAGATGATGGTGACATATTAAAAAAAAAATAAGACAAATGAAACTTAAAAGGCTGTTCATCTCAATCTCACATATAAAAAAAATAATATATATATATATATATATATATATATATATATATATATATATTTCTGTATTATAAGAGTAAGGTGAAGAGGAATTTATGGAAAAAACTATTTACTTTTGTGATTTTGGCTAGTAAAAGTTTTAAGTTTCAATAGAATGATTCACTTAAAGGAATAAAAATAATAATTTTTTATTATTAGATTATAAATAGGGGCAGGGAGATTAAGTGTTAATGAAACTTCTTCGTTTAAATAAAAGATGTTACATGTGTGGAAAAATATGCATATTTGATTATTTTTAATAGTTTTGTTTTGTTTTCATCTTCATATATTATAATGGTGTTATTTAGCTTTACTGTTAATTATAATTTATTGTTGGCTTATAATATCTTTGTAATCCTAAAGACCATTAAAATGAAAAAGGTTAAAATCACATGTATTTATGATCATTTGAAGATTCAATTAATAGAAGTGAACACGAAGAATAAAATAGCAAATTGCTATAACTAAAAGCACTAAATACAATTAAATCTCTATAACACTGCTAGTACTTTTTTCTTGGAATAGTTAGCATCTGAATTTATTTTTTTTTCACATTTCTTTTTTAAGTTTTAAATATGCTCTTGACTAATTGCATTTCTAAGTGTTTCGTTTCTCTCCTTAATCCATAAATTATTTGGCGTATATAAGATTAATTAATGCATACAGATGTATGGTTTACATTGCAATTCACTAAAATGGCACAATTATTATACATTATTTATCACTGTAAGTATTTTAGTTAGAGTAGATTATGTGAAGTTTTTTGGGAATTACATTTATATATTTTTTAAATTGTCATTTAGTTTTAAAAATATAAAAACTATAGTTTTTTTATATTACATATAAGAATTGTTAATGTAAAAGTGAGAATAAAAAAATAAAAAATATATATTATTTTAAGTATGGACTAAGTTTTTATGTTTAACTGTCGGTTTTCAATTAGTTGCTCTTAAATACATGTCATATCTGTCAAACACCACATGTAAAGATAGTAAATACATAATTAATGTGTAATTTATTTTTTTATTATTGTTTAAAATTTGATTATTATTGTTCAAATTGTCTGATCTAATTCACCTAATGAAAAAGTTATTGTCTAGTTAATAGTTGAAGATTACAGTGTACAATTATAAATATAATTCGAGAAAATCTTAGTTATATTAATGTAATTTATTCTTACTTTATCTCAAAATATTTATAAATATTACAAATATTTAATTTTAAAGAAAAAGGAATTTAGTCCATTGATCTTTTTCCAAATATTAGGAATTTCTTTTCTTAATTTACCAATTCTAAATTAAAAGGCATCTTATGTTCTTAACCAAGTGGTCCAAAGTTTGAATCCTGATATCATTTTACGTATGAAATACTGTTTTGAAAAAGGGAGTACTACACTTTGTGTGCTCAATGTCTCCGAAATTGTTGGTCTTTGTATCCAACACTAAATAATTCAAACCAATATTAAGATAAAAAAAAACTTACATATATCTTAATAAAGATAATAAATTGAAGAAATATGTGTGTTATATTTGAAGAAATATACACGTAAAGTAAAAGCAAATATATTGTTAGTTATTATTTGGTTACGAGGTTGAGTCATTATCATTTTTTTAATATTGTCTGGTTTTGTTTTCTGATCTCTCTCGATATCTTTCAACATCGTTCGAAGGTGCATCTGTCAAAGATTCTCTGACGTTCAAGTCAGTGTATAGTTCATATAGTAATTTTAGAGCAGTAATAAGTGCATAGTAATTTTAGAGTCATTGTATTTATAGTTTTTGCCATGGGTCTGTGATTAGTGGAATCTTAATCACGGTCCTATCTCGACCCAATAGCTCCAATCACTTCTTACCTTAATCCCGATGTAAATTGCAGGTTTTAACTGATCGTTTGTCTTAAATCGTCTGGTCATGTCTTTATAAGATGATTCTTTGATCGTCCAGCCTCTAAAATTAGAACGATAGAGAGTTTTAGATGATGCGTCCAAATCGTGATAGTCCAGTGATCGTGATGATCTAGTGATCTTCGATCCATCTGATTATATATATATATATATATATATATATATATATATATATATATATATATATATATATATATATATATATATATATATCACAAACAAAAGCAATATAACTTAAGTTATAATTAAAATGTGAAATTTGAGTAATTACATTCTTCAGTCAAAATAATGAATTGGTGTTAGATTGTTAGTTATAACATTCATTCAAGTAGTAATTATTCAATTCAACAAATTATAAATAATGAATCATCATTTTTAGCTATGCTTAGTACTGATGCTTTCAATTGTTGTGATATTTGTTTTTGTATCAATTATGTCGTACGTACTCTTTCAATTCAAAGAACTACAACAATAAACTACTTATGATTCTATTAAATAAATTTAATTCTATTAAAAATTAAACAATAATAGTTTAAAATATATTTCTTAATAAAAATTTATTTAATTCTATTATATAACGAAGGTACATTTTTATTTTATTTTATGCTATATATATAAATGAATCAAAAATGAGATGCAAGATAAATATACATTAGGAGAAGTGCAATTAATGTTTTTTAAAATTTTGAAAACAAAAGCAACTTCTAGTTAAAAAAGTGAACTTGAATAAATGGAGGATTACATGTATCAAAATTCATTAAAGCAAGAAATCACGAGAAGGGAATGTTGTTGATGGGTATAAATATTATTTATGGGTATTCCATCAATTTAGAAAATAAAGAATATAATTAGGCACTTTTCCATTTTCGTGTTCCATGTTCTAAACACAAGCCAGTCAAGTCAATGGTTTATTGCTTCTTGTTTCTGTCTGTCAATGTTCAGTTTTGTAGTCACTTTCTATGGGCAAAAGGTGCACAACTTCACCCTTCTGTGAGTCAATTCCAATTCCCAAAGCTTTTTCAACCTTTGTTTTCAGATGAAAACCAAACATACCAAGTTCACAACATCTCGTAAACTCCGATGAAGAGGAACACACACATGATCATGTCCCTTTCCCCTGCCACTCCAAGGTCAGCAGCAGCAGCAGCACCTCCAATGGATCCCAAAATTTGGAGCAAATTGCCACCTGAAATCCTTGAATACATCCTCTCCTTTCTTCCTCTCAAAACCTTCTTGAATCTCAGATCCACTTGCAAAGGTTTCTGGCCTCTCATATTCTCTCCTTCCTTCGTTTCCAAACACTCTTCTCCTTCTTCTTCCTCTTCTTCTTCTTCTTCTTCACCCTTCTCTTCCTTTCTCTTACTCTCACACCCTCAATTCCACCGCCACTTCCCTCTCTACGATTGCACACTCGGCACGTGGCGCAACATCTCTCTCTCGCTCTCTGATTCTTCACTACAATGTTTCCCTTCCCTCACCACTCTTGTCACCTCCGGTGGTCTCTTCTGCCTATCTGATTCGCTATCATGCTCCTTGATAGTGTGCAACCTTCTGGCCAAGTCTTCTAGAAAGATTCAGTACCCAAGTTTGTCTCTTCACTTGGAGCATCTCACTTTTGTCACAACACCCACAGGGTACACCATATTTGTTCTCTGCTCAGAGGCTGCTACGAACTGTGCCTTTGTTTATGACTCAAATGTTCGAACTTGGAAACGGTTTGACGGTTTTAGTCCGGTTCTCGGCGACAATCATCACCAAAAAGGTGTTCTTTTCAAAGGGGGTTTATATTTTGCGACCCCGGAACCGTTTTCTGTGGTGATATTTGATTTGGGTAGTGGAAGGTGGGAAAAACCCATTGGGGGG
Organism: Vigna radiata var. radiata; assembly: GCF_000741045.1. Taxonomy (NCBI): domain Eukaryota; kingdom Viridiplantae; phylum Streptophyta; class Magnoliopsida; order Fabales; family Fabaceae; genus Vigna; species Vigna radiata. The sequence continues at coordinate 34,535,755 of NC_028356.1, read as the reverse complement.
TTACCGAGTCAGCTCACTTTTGTTCGATTGGTGAATGACGGAGAGGGTAAATTGTATATGATTGGAGGGGTTGGGAACAATGGAATCTCGAGGAGCATCAAGTTGTGGGAATTGGGTGGAGATGGGAATTGGACGGAAGTGCAAAGTTTGCCTGATCTTATGTGCAAGAAGTTTGTGGCTGTGTGCTACCATAACTATGAACATGTTTATTGCTTCTGGCATGAAGGGATGATCTGCATTTGCTGCTACACTTGGCCAGAGATCTTGTATTTCTTGGTTTCAAGGAGGACTTGGCATTGGCTTCCCAGGTGTCCCTCTTTGCCTCTCAAATGTAGCTGTGGTTTCAAGTGGTTTTCTTTTGTTCCAAATCTCTACGCTTCAGTCTGATACAGTGCTCGTCATCTATTTCTTTTAGTTTTTCGATTGCTGTGTGCAAGTTTTAGGATTTTATTACTCAGTAGTTGATCAAGTTCTGCTTTTTTGTATATCTATTATCTGTTTATCATAAATTTTTGAATTGGGGTGTCCTAAGTACCTTTTCTGTTTGGCATTTTCTGAGGGTTTTTGTTACATTTGTATCATGTACTGTTTTTATGTCATACTGATAATTTTCTACCATTGTTGAGGCAAGGCAGAGTCTACAGTGGAAGAAGTAGAACCTATGAAAGATTATATAAAAGTTGTTCTTTCTGTCAAATCCAACTTCATTGAAAATCCTATGTCATCAATTTGGAGACAACTTTCCACCATAATTAGGATTAACAACTCCACCGAAATTTATGAAAAATAATAGCTTATCGTCTCTTTTTCTTATGCGTGTGTAAAATTTGAGATAACGGAACTGCACAAACATACAACTACAATGAGTAGCCTTTTCATTTATCTCTACTTTCTTTCTGCAAAATGTGGAGGTAATCAGCTACAGAAAACATTTGAAAGTTCATAATATATAATAAATTAACTATAAAAATTAAAAAAAATAAATTGATCCTTATTAATTGGAATCGATTTTGTCCGTAGCGACAGAAAGATGGTCTGCATAATCTGCAGAGATGATGCACTTGCAAGTTGCAATCGAGAACGTCACGATAAGTTCAATTGAATGAGCTGTTGACGAGTATGTTTTTGTATTGTTTTCTTTGTGTGAAATAGAAAGATACAACAACCAAAATCAAAACCACGTCATGTGCTTTGTTGCTGAAATGAAATCTATCTTTTACTTCTAGACCGTCTGAATTTTTATAATTAATTGAAAGCTACCCACAAGTTTATTATTACAAATTTTCCTTTCATATTTATCTTAAATTTTTCCATTTGTTTAGTTAAATGTTTGTTTGGTTTAGAAAATAAAATATAAAAGTACAATGTCAGATAGTTTTAGGTTTCTTAGTAAAAATAAAAAAAATAAATAAATCACTTATTGGATATGTAGACGATGATATATACAACATGATATAAATATCTTAAAAAATGAAATATAATATTGTTTCCGGAAGAGCTTTTATACTAAGGTTTGAAACTCTTACAAGAACATAATAGTATTTGTTTATTTTCTTCTTTTGTTAAAGATTTTATTTATAAGTGATTTATTATTCATTCAATTGTTGTGTAATAAAGACACTATTTTACTTTGACCCTTCAATAAAGGACTTTATCATTTGTTTGCATTTGTTAAGTGGTAACATGTTTATTAAGTGATACATTAATAATTAATATGATTACATCATATATTGTTTCTTGCTTTTGGTCTCCAATAACTTTGTCCCTCTTTTTATTTCTCATAAAAATTTTACTTTTGTTCAATTCCCATAGTTTATTTACATATTTTAAATAATGTTTTGTATGTTAATTGACATGTGATAAGTGCACTCATTACTTATATTATCGTACTGTTAAAATATATATATATATAATCATATTTATCCGATGAAGTACTATTAGTTTTATTTTTGTGAGAACTTAAGGAGAAAGAAGTCATTTGTAGGAGGTGTCGTTTATTCAATTAGTGAACACGTAAAACAGATAACTCCAACTTTTGGATTGCAAGATGTTGATGTGATTGAGCAAAAATCCTCAAAAACTTCAAACTTACATTGTTATTTTTACCCAAAGAGACTTCAAATTCAATGAGAGAAATCACTTTTTATACATAGTAGAAAAATTTTCTAAGAGGAAAAAACGCTTTTTCATTTTTTCGAGCTCTTGTAGATAGATGGTTATTGACATGGAGAGCATTAAATGAACTTTCAACTTCAAACTTTATATTTTTTATTCAAATATTTTGAAGTTGCTAGTCTCCTATTCATTGTGGTTAAATATCACAGACCTTGATTCTATGTAGTTTTTTCTTTTTAATTTCGATAGACAATTCTTTTTATGATCTTATATTCTGCTTGTTTTTGCTTCATGTTGTGTGTTTTAAGTTTCATTGCGTTGAAAATTAATTTGAAAGCTATATACCTAAGGTTGAACAACTTAATGATTTCCTATGAGGAATAATAATTGGTGCTTGGTTATTCTTATATCACTAGCTCTTCGTGTAAATCTTATACTAAAAAAATTAAAGACTACCATTTAGATTTTAAGGTTTAGGCTTTTATCACTGAGGGATTATAATCCAGGTAAACTAATAACATAAATAAGATAGTTATAATAAAAATTGTATTGAAATTCAACTGCTATCGAGCTGAATTTATAAAATTCAATCTCAAATATGCATATAATTATTGGCTTAACTCAGTTCCATAATTACAGATTAATTGAACTGCTCCGTTGCATATACTTCTATACAGATTACTTTTCTTTAGTACGACATTTAAACTAATTACACTAAAATATATAACTGATATAAATAAACTTAAATTTTAGAACATGTTAGCGCGTATCTTTGACTTTGAATATATTTCAACAAAAAAAGGTATCTAATGAACGTATCCTTAAAATTAAGTTGAAATATTCTTTTACCATAAATAAAATTTATATATAATTGTAACGCCCCGACAACTTACAAGAACTGTTGATTGCCCCCACACATCAACACGAGGCTTTCTAGTGTGCTTTGTCCTCACTCACACACTTTCCGAGAAAACTTTCCGGAAGGTCACTCATCCATAATTACTCTAGGCTAAGCACGCTTAACCATCCATGGAGTTCTTATGAGTTAGGCCACCGAAAAGCAAATGCATTTGTTGATATGAGTAGTCAAATCAATTCCTTTAAGTTATCCTTCAACTGTATATACAATCTCCAGATCCCTAGATCCCTCTCATTCGGGTATATGTTCGATTCGTTCATGTGCCCCTTCCACTCGAAGCCTGCCAGGAGCCGCTCCTTGTCCGTGCCCCCTGCACCATGCTTCTTACACCGACGATCACTCCCCGCCCTCGTCAGTGCCCGGGTGTTACAATAATCTTATATAGTAATATTTAAAATATTTATTATTTAAAATTTAAATCAAACCAACATTTATCAAGTTTAAAAGAGAGAAGCAAATTGATCTATCATTGACAAGTTCAAAAGTGGTACTGTGCAGTGTTGACTACCCAACGTTGAAATTTTGGTTTAGATTTTATCTAGTGAATATAATATTTCAGCATTTTTTTTTTGTTTATACATTAGTTTTATTTTATTTCACTTATCCATCTTTCCAGTACATTTTTGTGTACAATTTTACTATCTGAATTATAATTATTCAAAATGTTAACAAAATTAGTTTATTTGACGTCCCAGGTGAATATCATAAATATACACATTGGATGCCAATAAGATAAGTTACAAACGAGATTTCGGAGTAAAATTCAAAGAATGTAAAAGAAATAAAATTGAAGACTGAACCAAAATTCTCATGATGAACAACTTTCTTTAATAAAAATGTTAACTACTATATGTATAGTAGGAAGAATTATGATTTATCACATAAAATGAAAAAGTGAAAATAGTAATAAAATTGAGATTGAATTCGTTACATTATTTGATTCCTATCTAGTTTCCCAACTTCCCTTCCAGCCGTGTCCTATGCTGGTAGACTACCTTGACCCTAGAAGATCTCATTTATCAAGTCTACATTCAAGCACAAAAAATATGGTTATGAGCTCGTGACCTTATTAAGTTATTGATTTTGCCCAGTTCAGGAGGAAATATTTTGTTTTAAAGATTTTCATCGGTTCTCTTTACATAATCTTCCTAAATAAAAATTGATGAATACTATTTAAGCCTCTGCGATTGTACAATATAACAGGAGTTACTTAATTCACTTTTAATAGGTCCTATGATTACATGACTTAAGCTTAAACATAGTTCTCTCCTTAAGCACTTGAAGAGGATCTAAAATCGTTTTAACTTTCGAAAACAATTAAAGAATGGATAGTTCATATCATATAATCACATTAATTTCTTCTATAATCAAAATACTCAAAGAACCACTTATTAAGTTTAAGGATTCCATATGCAATTCTAGCCAAATATAAATGCTCGGGGCATACTTTTCAAACCAAGTTTTTGTATTTGTTGAATCAATATAATTATCAAAAGTTCAACCTCTTCCCTAAATAATCCATGGTAATTATCCAGAATTTGACTTATCACTTTGTCAAGAATTCATTATCGAAGTGGTAAAAAGGTCTTAATACAACATTCTTAATTCTATTATATTAGGTTTAGTTAATTTCCAGTAATGATTGAGATTATTTAATTTTAGAAACCTTTCACTCTTTTCTTGCTTCTTTTTTTAAACTTATAATCAATACTAAATACCAAACTAATATAATAGAATTAAGATGGTTAATTATTTCAATCATTTCAAACAAAACTAAAAGAATTAAAAAAATTTACTAAGAATTTTGATGGAAACGTCCTTGATGAGAAGACTTAAAAAAATGTCTGTTCTTGAAAGTTGGGCTCTCTCAAGGAAGGATCATTGGAGAAAAACCCCAAAAGGAAAAAAATAGTCATATATATATATATATATATATATATATATATATATATATATATATATATATATATATATATATATATATATATATATATTAAAAGACTTTAAAAAACAAGGAGATTAACAAAACTATACATATCAATTCTCATTCAACAAAATGTGAGTTACGCAAAGGGCAAAGATCTTATTTACAGATACATAATCCCTTTGGACCTCATGATCTAAGAGACGTGGGACAAGAAGCATGCATACTTCAACAATTGGAAAAACCAGCGTCTATGGTAGATTAAGTCTTACATTGGACAACTCTTGCGAATTTGGGGTGTTTATAAGGCTTGACACTTAGGCAATGGGCATAGCCATATGAAAAGGTTAACCGTGTGATCTTGGGTTCTGACCTAGATGAGGCCTAAATGCAAGCATTATTTCCTATGCTTCTGTTAGTTTTTGAGTAAAAGAAATTAATCATACACAAGTATCTAGTACTCTACTCCAAAGTATAAGAGTCTTCTTTTTGACTTGTTCTTCAACCCTTCTAGCCATGAGTGTGGTTGTTGGATTCTAGCTCTAAGGAACCTGGAGCTAGAAGTGTCTTGGAAGAGGACACTATTCTTTTGGAGTGTCCCAACAAAGAAATTAATGATTTCAAAGGACTAAGATTGAAAAAGCTTCATTCTTCACCTATATATAAACAAGTTCTAGAATCTGGGAGGAAATTATCCCTTGTGAAAGAGACTTTTTAGTGGTAAGAAGGATTCTTGAAAGCCAATCTTTTGAACGCGAACAACAAAGACAGAACCTATTCCAAACTAGATGTAAATTTTTTTAAAACACTTCTTTAATTGTGGATACTGACTCTTCCTCCAACTGTTGTAATTCTAGTTTGGTAGACAAGCTAGCTTAACTCCTATACCCCATCTAAAACCTTATAAACTTAACTGGATTAAAGACGATGGTGAGATAATAATTAACCAACAAGTATGCATATCCATCTATAAATAAGACAAATTGCTAACATTTTTGCATTTTTCACGAAGAGTCGTGCATCCTTATAAAGAGTGAGAAGTAATACGGAAATCCAAACTACTCTGATGGTCATGCTTCGAGCACATGTAGCATATTCCTGGATGGAGCTCAACTAGAACATATTTGACATGATCATCATCTAGACATTTCAGCAGGAGATAATAGATTCTTGTCTGAAGAGTTGTTTATTAAACATCACATAATAAGAGGTTTGTCGTCATATCTTTCTGGCATCTTGTCGCACACGGGACAGTATGTCAGTAGGACATCAATGAATGATTACCTAAGTTTATTTGTAGCAAACTATCGTGATCCCAACTCAGTGTTGTAAAAGTTTCTTGTATGAAGCTACGATGTTATCTTTCTATTTTGATGCTCGCAAGTTTTGAGAGGATATCCACTCAATTATTCTTCTCTTTTGCATACAAACTATCAAAGTGATCAACCATATTTTTGGCAATGTAATAGTATTTTTCTAGAAGAGATTCTTTGGCTTGGCACTTGTTCATCTATTTAATTTGGAGTTTCTTTGGCATTTTAATGCTTGACTCCCACCTCATGGGCGAGAGTCAGATCGGTTGTGATTGTTACACATCGAACTACAACCCCGGCTTAAGAATGAACTCCTCATGTCCTTCAACTATCACAACGGCTTCCTACTTTCTTTGTTTGAGGAATCATCCTCGCTTAAGACCACCATTCATGTTGGTCGTTGAATTTGGGTAGTAAGAAATCAACAAGAAACTATGCTTTCATAGGAAGACGACTTTCAAAACATAATTGAATTTGACAATTACACAAATCTTGTTGCCATACTTTATGCTAATTCTTGATATATCAATTGCTTGATCAGGTAGGCAATAAGGACCCCATTATCAAACCTCTAAAAGTACTAACAATCTCGCTGAAAAAAATAAGAGCTAGAACAAGTTTTTCTATTACCTCATGGATCTTTGACAGACTAAAGAGTTCAACTTGTGAAGTAAATAGACTTTTGCTTCTCATTTTCTTCTAGCACCAAAGTTGATTGTTAAGATACCACTTGGTAGATAATGAGGACAAGGTTTGTTAGTGGACTAACAAGAACTAGTAAGGAGGCAATGTCCTACTTGATCTTTAGAAACATTTCTAGCATTTGTCACTTCAAACAAATTTTTCTAAACCTTTTAACAACTTGAAAAGGATTTTGCTTGTTCTGCCAATATTGGTTGGAAGGAATCTAGAGAAGACAACCAGCCCTCCATTGAGTCGTTAGAGAGACTACTCAAACTCCTAATAAACAAGATAACATTACATCTATCAGGATTAGCTTCAATTGTTGTGTGATTGTAAACATGAGGAAACACGGGTAATATTGGTGTATCTTAAAAATGACCTTCTTGAGATGTTGGGGGGCCTCGAATGACTGATTTAATGACCATGACACCAATATAGACCATGATTGTCAATTGTTTTGACTAGGAGTTCTTTGAATTACACATCAATCATTGGTATGTTGATAAACAAAGGAAGAGGAAGCTTGATCAACAAAGAGTTTAAAGAACTCTGACAATATAATCGGTAAGTATTTTGATGACATGGTCACTAAAACAAGAAGTCATTTAAAGGTACAATAACATAACGTGTTTAAACCCTACGTGGTTTTGGTGTAGGATCTGGAATTTTCTTCATATTTATAATCACACAACAAGGAACAAAAAGTCAATCCCGATAAATGTAATATTATCTCATGTATGAGGTGTCCAAGCAGTCTCATAAAGATTAAAGACTTAATAGAAAGCTAACTACTTTCTTGAAATTCCTACCTTAGTTGGCAAAAAAACACAAAACCCCTTTTCAAAGTTGTTAAAGGGTTCAAAAGATTTTGTTTGGAACCAAAAGTGTGAAGAGATGTTTCAAAAGATCATGCAAGATATTGTCTGCTTAACCATGTTTGTTAATCCACTAGTAAGCTCAGTCCTCAGTCTTTACGTAATTGTTTCTTACTCGACAACCAGATTAGTTTTGGTGCTCAAAGAAAATAAGAACCAAAAGTCTAATTACTTTGAGTCTAACTCTTCTACCCATCAAAGTGCGTCATTAGGTGATCAGAAAACTTGTACTGGCTCTTATTTGTTTTTAGCAAGATTGTGTCAACATTTTCAAAGCTTTGACGTTGTGGTTTATATTGACAACCCAATCAAGCGAGCATTGTAGAAACCCAAATTAGCAAGAAGGATGACAGCATGATATGTTGAATTGTCAAAATTTAGATTATGCTTTGAAACTCAATGTCTAATGAAGGCACGGTTTCCTTTGATTTCCCTGTAGAGCTACTCAAACTCAATGACTAGCATGAATGGTGGTCTTTAAGTGTTTGTGACTCCGCTAACAGAAAAGTAGTGAAGCCAATGTGGTACTCAAATCCTTGAGCAAGTCTTACAATTTGACTTCCAAACGTCAAACAATTAGACTGACTATGAAACATTCGTTCCAAATCTAAGACTCGCTCACAAAGGGGGAGTCAAACTTTTAAAATTCCAAAGTGATTCCATAATGATCATTGGACACATGATCAACAAGTACCAAACCAAAGGGGCTAGTTTACAAAAATATCATCACTTAAATAAATTCAGCATTGCTCATGTCCTAAGACAGCAAAATGATTGAATCAATTTTTTTCAAAACTTGCAATTATTGAAAAAGTTGGACAATATCAGACCCTCATACATGAAACTCTCATAACATCAAATTGGGATGATGATAATGTTCTGGTAATCACCCATCATTCAGTTTCTAGCTGACAACATACTTCCTAGTGAACCACAAGAGACTAGAAAGATACAACAACAAAACTCATATTATACAATGTTCAACAAAGAGCTCTTTAGATGAGGATCTCTTCTCCCCTGCTACAATTTCAATGATAAAGACAAATATATTCTAGTCAAGCCCCATCGAAGAATATGTGGTATGTACTCAAAGCATGACCTCTCTATACACTTTCTCCGGAAGAGTTACATATCATAGTTATCCCTTGGCCTTTAACCACTTGGAAAATGGAATATTTTCAGCCTATTCCCCTTGCCTAAGGGACAAATCAAATTCTTGATAGTAGTCATTGACTATTTTACTAAATAGATAAAGGTTAAACCTTTGGAAAACAAAATCTGAGCAAGTACAAAAATTCTATTGGAAGAACATCATTTGTCAACATGACCCTCATCAATCAGTTGTCACAAGCACGGTCATCCATTCATAAATAAAGGTTTAGAGCAGTTCCTACAAACAACTAGGGATAAAGTAATGAGTTTGATCAATTGAACACCCACATATAAATGGTCAAACAAAGATGGCTAACATCAATAAGCACGTTCTTTAAGAAAGTTTGTGTATAATTTGCTCACCTAGTATAAATGTGTAATTGGGTAAATACACCTAATGAAGCTCTTACTGATAAGTAATTGTGCATGACTTGATTTTATAATTGATACTAAAATGAAATCAAATTATTTCTGTACAAGCTTTAAGTTGTTTCCATAGTATAACTCATTGCAAAAAGTTGTGAAGAGCTTAAAAAATTATCCATATACCCTTACACAAGTGTTTGTTTCATAAGATAAGTCAATAAATTCTAAATAAATTTTCCAAACATTCTATCTTATTCTCCTAGACATGAGTATAATGATTCCGAGTACTTAATAAGTGATTGTGAGTATGATACATACCTGAGGTCTCACAATACCGTTCAGCACCCAAGATTTGAAGCAGATGATAAGGTATTAAAATAGCCTAATATCGCAATTTATTAAGGACAATATGCTTACACAACTTCAATCTGCACAGACCGCTTCAGGACGTGCTGAACTACAAACACAGTGGATTTCCCACCAAAATAGTCCATAGGGTCAGGGTTAAAGGATGTGATTCGTGTGAGATTTATGTCAATGGGAGATGTTGATTAAGCACGGATCCTTGATTTGTGTTAAATTTGAATTACTGGCCATTACATTTATCTTCAAAAGAATTCAAACATAATCTATATCCTGGGATGCCATTGACATTTAGCAAACAAAGCATGCCCTTCAAATATATACAGTTAAGTGTGTGTGAATTAAGCAACATACGGAATGTCAACATCCTCAAGACAAAATTCACAAACTTCAGAGAATAACCAGAAGTTCAGGATAAATAAAAGCGCTTTTTTTCAGACAACTAGTTTTGAATCAGATGCCATCAAATAATTAGATGCATTCCCCGTGACAATACCTTTCTAATCTCATGCTGTCCAATCAATCACTTGAAGATAATGAGATAAAAATAATACATCAGCAATCTATACCAATTTCCTCTACTTTCTTCCTTTCATTCAACTTAATCGAAGGAAGCTGCAAGATATAACTTAATAAATTACCTCAATTTACGAATCCATTATGGTTTGAGCAAGAGTGAGAAACCAAACTTGGGATTCTTGTCCAAATCCTTTGTTTCAAAAGCACCCGAGATTGTCAAGAATGACTTGCTTGTTAGCTCATGCTGCAATAAAGCACCAAGGTTGCCGTGGTTGTTCAGCTTTGCCTTCAAAACTGTCTGAGAATCAACGACCAATGAACATCCAACTGTTAACGTGTTCTCATTTGTAGAAAACCTTCTGCTAATCTCTCCAACAACAGCTCCTCCATTCAATCTTTCTAGCTGGTGTAAATATGACACCTTCATGGAATCTCCCTTATCGCCTCTGCAAAAATGAAAAGTGTACTACTATGTACCAAAACATAAATTTGCCAAAATTGAAATTAATTTATGCCCTTAATTTGTAGGGTTTATCTCTACACAATCAGTGCATGTAACACTTATTCGATAACTTTCCAGGGTCAACAATGTTATAAAACTGGATGTGATGTGATAGTAAATGAAAAATCTTTATAGAAGAGGCCTGGCTCCAAACCCTGCCGCAATGTGAGTATAATATCAAGAACTGAAACTATACAAGGAATAGTCAATTTCCTGGATATTTGAGAAACTCGGGACTCTCCCAAGCCACAATACTAACTCTCCAATTGACTAGTCACTCCTCTCTCAACACCTCTTCCAATATATGTATATAGGCAACATGCCGTATTTATCTAATTACTCCAACTCAACTAACTCTAATTACTCTACTAACTAATGTAACTAGCTATAGGCGCTACCTATCAGAATGTCTTAAAACACCTACACGAAAAAGAAAATTGCTAGCAATAAACTCTCTAGCACATGTTCATTATTGGTTCAAATTTATTAGAAGTTACGAAATTGAGTAAGTCTCACTTCTATTTATGTGCCTTCGCTCATTATTTTGTAGTTACTACTAAACTTCAACCAGTAATAGATTCAACAGAACAAACGTTTCAGAAAATGTGTTGCTAACACTATCCTCTCTGGAAAAAATTAAAAATAAAAAAATAAAAAACTAAAAATTGTTATAGAAACAACATCCCAATTTCATTTTACAGACAAATAAAGATTCCATCCATAAATACTTGACTTTGCAAATACGCATTCCAGGTACTGATTTAACATCTGACAATTAAAAAACACCTCATTTACTTACAAAATTACTGAAGCACTGGAACTTGGCATTTTAAAGCATAGACCAGCATTGTATTTCGTAAATTTAGCAAGACTTGTTGAATAGCTCGTTTCTGCTCCAAAGGCAATGCTGGGAGTGCCCATCGTCCCAGAAAAATCAATAGCAGGGGAGCGGGTTAAACCAACACCAAGAGTAAAAGCCACATGATCATGAAGATACTGAACCTCAAACTACATCAAAAGCACATAATCATTACAAGTCCAAGATAACAGACTTCAATCCAAAAGTCCAATCTCAGTACCTTTCCAGAACTGTAATCAGGCAAACGAATCGAAGAAATTGTTTTCGCATACGGGATAACATCAGAGACAGTGAATGTAGTCAGCACCTAAAGCAAAAAAAAAAAAAAAAAAAAAAAAAAAAAAAAAAAAAAACAATTACCAATCGAAGTAGAAAACATTATACTGTCAAATTTATATAATGGAAGAAAAAATAGAGAGAAAGAGAGAGGGAAATACATTTGATTCTGTATCAACTTTGAAATTCACCACTTTGTTCTTATACTTAAATTCTGCAGTCACATCACCAGAGGAAAGCCCTCTGCTCTTCACCAATGTAGATTTCAGGTCCTGAATTTGTGTCACGTAACAATTAACAATCACCGCTTTTCTCAAACAAGAAGAAAATGAATTATCAAAACTAAGGTCTCACTTGATAAACATCTAAGTAAAAACATAAAAGATAATCAAACAAAAAAAAAATGAACTTCTCGAATAATATATCTTCTCCGTAAGGACAAGCGTAAATCGATTACACTTCAATTCATTTTACATTTCTCATATGAATATTAATGGAATATTTTATTCAAACAAATCTAACACGGCGACGTTTTCTCGAGATGCAAATGAACGACGTGATTAAAATCATCAGTAAAAACATTCGGAACGAAATAATTATGAGCGAAATGATAAGATAGAGAAACATAGGGATCGGTAAGTGAAGTGAAAAAAAGGAGAAGAGAGAAAAACGTGAACGCACGAGACCAGAGTTGGCGGAGGAGGAGATGGTGAATCTCTGATCGGAGTTGTAATCCTTCGTGAGGATATCTGCGAAAGTGGAATCAGAATTTAGTTAGTTAAGAACGAAAACATAAAAAAAAAAAAGAAAAAAAACTGAGAATGAATGAGAGATAGTTGAATACCTCTCCCACTCCTGCCGATATCGGAGAAGAAACCTGGTCCTTTGCCTGACATTTTCTTTGCAGCACAGAGACACCACGAAGAACCAAGGGTTTATGTAAACCCTTTCAGAACGAAAAAAAAAAGAAAAAAAAAAGCTAAAAAAATATAAAATAGCGATAAAAGAATGAAAGAAAACGTATGCTCTCGTTGAGAGTCGAACTCAAGACCTCCCGCTTACTAAACGGGTGCTCTAACCAACTGAGCTACGAGAGCTGCTTGTTTATCTAAATATGTTTTTGTTTAATATCCTATTTATCATTGATATTCTTAACGTATTTTGTGTTTTTGGTTTGACACAATCATTTTACTTGTTCAAAGGCATTGCGGAAAAGAAAAACTTTTGATAATTCGTGGTCAGTTCAGGTTATGCACGAGTAAACGTCATTAATTTATAAATATGCATAGTAAATCATTAATTTAGATTTAATATATTTAACTTTTTTAGTTATTTAAAATAGATTTTTCCGAGAGAAAAAATTGATTTACAGCTGAGCTAAATTTGATTTATGCAATATTTAAAAAAAAATGAACATATATACAAAAGAATTTGTACAAATTAATTTTAACTTTTATGGAGATATGAATTGCTTTATTTATATATATATATATATATATATATATATATATATATATATATATATATATATATATATATCCAAGGACAAGCGAGTCAAAACCAAATGGCTGAACTAGCTATGAAATAAATTTGTCAATCTCACGACTCAGTTTCACAGCAGACTTGAATTTCAACTGATAATGGTTAGGACCAGTGGAAATTTGCAAGGGTTGAGTAATAGGCTTTGTCATTTAGTTAATGTGAATTTAACCCATAGTGAACAACTATCATAACATTTTTATTGATGTAATTATAATGCTATTTACTAATAAATTACTGCGATTATTAAAAAACAGAAGTATTATAAAAAGTAATTATACAGCGGTACACAATTACTTATAATTCAATATAAATTAAAAAGTAAATAAACTATTGCTATAGAGATATAGAGTGTGGACTTTCAGAATTAGAAAATTTGGATATATAATTTTGAAGACTAGAGGAGAATATTTACTTATAAAAAAGACTCTTCAATATTTATGTTAGTAAAAAAGTATGGATTATTTGAATAAAAGATAATGAGTATGGGTGACTCTTTCTCTATACCATGTGTATTTATAAAATTTTTGGATATTGTGACTTATGTGATAAAAACAAATACTATTAAGGTTGAAAGCAAATAATATCAATAAACTAGCATTTTACCATATATATATAATTAACAAAATAATCTCAATAATATAATATCTTATCTAATATACTAAATATTTTGTAAATATATGATATTAAGAAATATAATGACGTAATCAAACCATCGAGATTTGTCACATATACGATTATATATGAATATTTACATCAATAAATATATCTCAGAATATTATTTAACCACTTTTAGGTTAATAATATTAAATAAACTTTTTTGGGTCATGTTACTTAGTATATTTGTTGGATTAGATATGTACATAAATCTCCCAAACTCAAAAGTTTTATTAGCAAAAAGGGAATGTTTTGTACGACTATAATTGGCCATTTGGTCGAGTTGTAGTTGGCTTCATGTTTGCAAGTGGATGGGTCGTTTGGTTGGACTGTAAATGGTCATCTTTTACCATAGATGTCGTCTTAAGCAAATTACTCACTTGGACAGGATCTGATTCCACTTATCCAAGCAACCTTTGTGTTGCAAACTCAAGTAGGCTTTATGTGTGTTGTCAACTCAGGTGGGTTTAGGTGCTGCCTGAGCTGACTTAACTTGATGCTACTGTCTAGGTAGGCTAAGGTGTCGTCCGAGCCAACTTAATTTATGCTATCGTCTAGGTAGGTTAGAGTGTCGTGTTTGCGGACTTAACTTGTGCTAACATCTAAGTAAGCTTAGATACCACATTGCGGGCTTAACTTGTGTTACTGTCTAAGTAACTTTGTGTTATGTTTGTGGATTTTACTTATGTTACCGTTTATGTAATTCAGGTGTCACATTTGTGGGCTTATGTTACCATCTAGGTAACTTGGTGTCTCATTTGAGGGATTTGTTTATTTTACTGTCTAAGTAACTTGGTGCCTCATTTTAGGACTTTGCTTATGTTATTGTCTAAGTAACTCAGTGTCTCGTTTGATGGCTTTTTTTATGTTACTATCTAAGTAACTCAGTGTCTCATTTAAGGGTTTTGCCTATATTATTGTCTAAGTAACTCGGTGTCTTGTTTGAGAGCTTGCTAAGATCATAGGTTTTCCTCGGTGTGCATTTTCTCAAAATGTTGTTAGCGCCAAGAAGTTTCATTAAGTTTTACTAGTATTGGCTTTAGTATCATACACTAGTTGCAAGGGTGTTTCCTTCGTTGATGATTGAGAACTGCAATGGTAACCCCACATTATGGTCAACATCTCCTCGACCAAAACTCTTTTAGCCATCATTACCTTTTTCTTCAACTTAGTGATGATAACTTTGTTAGCAGCCTCAACCTGTCCATTGGCTCGGGGATGTTCAACTAATGAGAGTTTGTGCTTTTTGTCGAGTTGGCTAAAAAACTATTCAAATTCATTGTCAATGAATTGTCTATCATTATCAATGGCTATGGTAGCCTATGTCGGTATAAAATGTTTTTTCAACAAAACTTTTAAACTTATTGGGTTGAGATGGTGGTCAGTGGTTTTTCCTCTATCCATTTATGTTAGTGTCTAAGTAACTCGGTATCTCATTTAAGGGTTTTGCCTATATTAATTTCCAGGTAACTCAGTGTCTTGTTTGAGAGCTTGCTAAGATCATAGGTTTTCCTCAGTGTGCATTTTCTCAAAATGTTGTTAGTGCCAAGAAGTTTCATTAAGCTTTACTGGTATTGGCTTTAGTATCATACACTAGTTGGAAAGGTGTTATGTTTGTTAATGATTAAGAATTACAATGGTAACCCCATATTATGGTCAACATCTCCTCAACCAAAACTCTTTTAGCCATCATTAGCTTTTTCTTCAACCTAGTGAGGATAACTTTGTCAGCAGCCTCGACCTGTGCATTGGCTTGGGGATGTTCAACTGATGAGAGTTTGTGCTTTCTGTTGAGTTGGCTAAACAACTATTCAGATTCATTCTCAATGAATTGTCTATCGTTATCAGTGATTATGGTAGTCCATGTTGATATAAAATGTTTTTTCAGCAAAACTTATGCACTTATTGGGTTGAGATGATAGTCAGTGGTTTTTCCTCTATCCATTTTAGTGAAATAGTTTATAGCCACGACGAGAAACTTGACTTGTTCCATTGCTAATGGAAAGGGGTCGAGTTTTTTCATTTCTCATGTAGCGATGGCCAAGGAGCAGTTATAATGTACAACTTCTCAGGTGGCACCTAATGTAAGGGGTCAAAATGTTGACATTCTTGACACTCTGTGATGTGCTAGTGAACGTCTTTTCTCAATGTGGGCAATAATATATTGCCTTGCGTATTCCTGCAACCATGCACCGGGCTCCTAAATGCATGCCACATATGCCTCAATGCACATCGACAAAGTGTGTATTGAGCCTGTTCTTGATCCAAGCATTTGAGGAGTGGGGTGGTAACCCTTTTCTAAAGAATTCCCCATTTTGCATAGTGTAGAATGTTGCTTGCATGTGTATGTACTTCCCTTCTATTGGGTCAGTAAGTACAGTTGTATAAAGATGTTACTAGGTCATTGGCATTGCCCTTCTTTATATTTCCCCTACTATGATGTTTTATTCAATAGCCATGTATTTGGTTGATCTCTCCCTTATCATCCATGTTGTTTAGCCTCTCTATGAAAAGGGATTTGGAGAAAGGTCCAGATTGGAGGTTGTAGATCAAAGAGTGCATGATCATAGATGAAGTGAACTCTGAGATCATGGTCGTTATGGCGGTGAACCTTTCATGAAGTGTTTGAAGGTCTTCTTCTCTCCTTGCTTTATATACTTCAAAGCAGTTGAAGTAGTTGACACAGGTCGTCGGGTCAGTTGTGTCATGTATTTGCGGATGTTAATGATAATTCCTTAAAGATGCTTGCTTGGGCTACCTCTAGTGTGAACGGATGAAGGTTCTCGATGTTAGAAGGATACAAGTTGTTGTTCCTATTATGGAAATTCATATTGAAGGCATGTTGAAGAAGTTTGGTGTATTGAAAAATCTTCATGTATGTTCGTAATGGCTGGAGCACAAGTTAACATTCATCTACAAAAGACTTGGATCAATAAGAGAATTTGAATGTTTTGAGTAAAAAAGAATGAATATGGGTGAGTATGTATATTTTTTATGAAATATCATTTGTATTTATAAGGTTTTTGAATCTTATGACTTATGTGATAAAAATAAATAATATCGAGATTGATATTGAATAATAATAATAAAATAACAACTTACTGTATATATATGATAATAAACAAAATAATCACAAGAATGTGACATCTTATACAAAATATTATGTAAATATATGATCAAATCACAAATATTTAATCATATATTATTAATATATAAATATTTACACTAATAAATACATTGTTTAGAATATTATTTAACCACTTTCAATTAATAATTTTGAATAGGTATTAATGTATTTACTAGATCAATTATGTATATCATGTTTTTTTTTTTCTTTTATTTAAAAGTTCGTATGTTCCATGATTGAAATTCTATGAACAAAATTCGTTATTATCCTCTGCCAACATCCGTGGAATTAATGACTAATTCCAAAAGTTTTAGTTATACCAACATGATCAATCTCAGAAAATTTATTAAACAGAAATGTATTCTTTAATGAATGTCTCTATCCATAAGTGACCTTTATGAAAAAATTGGGTAGAAAGTGGAGTAGCCTTAAATAGAATAGGGATAGTACTTAAGAGGCATAGCTCCATAACCTCAAAGATCACATTATACCTAGATAACTAAATAAACACCATAATAAGTATATTATGTCAATCATTTGAAATTTAGTTGAAACTGTCACGGTGGGTACAAAGTACCTATTGCTTCAATTTTGACACTTCCTTTTCATTTTAATTATTGATTCAAGTCATAATCTTTTCGGAAAAAAGAGAGAAAACCATAATAAGAAAATAATAATTTCATTATGTCCATTATTTATTGTTGGCTTGTAATTTTCATGATTACGTTATTCTAAAGTTTTATTTGTAGAATATGAATTTATCCAACGATTTTGACACAATTGATGTAACTTAGTATAGTATCTTTTTTAATAAAATGTTTTATTGAAAACTAGATTTGTGAGTTTGATTTTCTTTTAATACTCTAAAAGGTCTTTTAAAAAGACCAAATTATATTAAATTCTAAGTTTTAAAGTGAACCTAATATATAATAATCGATCGAAACAAAATAATTTCAATGAACTTCAAATCAAAAACATTGACATGATCTACAAAGATAGACAAATAATTCCCAATAAATTTTCGTTTTTTAATCCTTGTTACTTTCTTTTTAACTACTCATACACATTTGTAAATATGATAATTTAAATTTACTTACTATTTAATACAAATGAATAAGAAATTATACAGTAAAATATACTAGAATAAAAAATAGATTTGTAATCATAAAATAATAATAAAATATTAATTATTTTAATTTAAAAACAACTGTACACACCAATATAGAAAATTAAAAACAATAATAGAAAATGTAGACCATACCGACAAACTCGCATGTATGGCTGATAGATTCATGTGTGAAACCCCATGTTCTCGTCCTTTATTTAATAAGGCATGTATTTTAAAAGTCTTCAGAAACCAACCAATGGTAGAATAGCTTAGACATTACAAAACGCTTACCTTCAAACCTTTACGTCACTTCGTTTCTCAAATATTATTATTATGGAAAAAATTTCTTTAACAACACTTTTTTAACAATATTTTGACAACGTTGATCGTTTGTGATTGGTATGTTTTAAATATTTTTTAAACATAAATTTAAATAGACGAATAAAATGATGACATGTATCTTGTTATCAAAAAGTTTTTAAAAAAAGTGGTCAAAATATCAGCCTCCTATTATTATATAGGATTAAATATGTTTTTGGTCCCTTAATTTTTAGTCAAAATTGAAATTAGTTTCTCTTTGAAACTTTGGACTAATTTAGTCCCTTGTCTTTAAAACTGCGTGAATTTAGTCCTTTTAACCAAAATGTGTTAATTTTATTTGAGGTTTCAAATGCATTTCTCAATTAACATTGAAGAAAAAATGTGTTAAACAGTATAAACAACTTAGATGCTACCATAAAATACATTTAAAATGTCAAATAAATTTAACAAAATTTGGTTAAAATGACTAAATTCACATATTTCTAAAGTTGAGGGATTAGATTGGGCCAAAGTTTCAAAGAGAGACTAATTTTAATTTTCACTACCAAAAACATATTTAACCCTATTATATATTACAATCAAATATTTATTAAATCATTGAATTTGTAACATCCCAAAATATGTGTATAATTCATACCAAATGGAATGCAACATATTATAATAATAGAAAGCAGTTAGGAGTAGAAAAATAACTGTATAAGTATAAATTACAGTCATCCAAAATAAAGGGGAAATTAAAACGACAAGTAATTAAAGTACAAAGGTCTAAGGTTTTGCAAAATATGATAAGCTAAGAAGAAATAAAACAACATGATCACCTAAGCACTAGGTGCTGGATCTTCCTCGGTCTCCAATGCCTGCTCCAGAGGTACATCATCACCTACTGCTCACATCCAAAGGATTGGATGATCATCGCAAGGGAGGAAGCAAACACACACAACATACAAGTGCAAGGGTGAGCTAGTTTTCAAACAAACATCATCATCAAAGTAAAGTGATCTACCTTACCAAAAGCATAGATTTACATACAAGCATACAAGTTATCATGTTCATGAGCATATATTTCATAACTTAACCAAAATCAATCGTCTCAACATGCAAAGACTCCTAGACACGTCCGGACATAGAATGAATGTAGAGCTGGGGCGGGTTGTGCTCTTNTGATGGCCCTACTGCTTTGCAAAGCCATTGCCGAGGGGTTCCATCCGACCATACACAAGGCTAGTTCGTTACCGCAGTATAGGCCTACAGTGAAAGCGCCTACCCTAGGACCTCCCACTACTCCCACCACACGCGTCGATCTTCTCTAAGTGAGAATGAAAGACAGTTGGAGCGTTAGGGATAACCCCCTATATGGAAGCCTCTCACCATTTAGTCAATACACTAATAGATCTCACCGAGAGATCATAATTTCACAACCGAATCCAACCAATCCAATTACTTGATAATTTTCCAAGTCATATAAATCATACACACCTTAATTTGCCACAAATAATTAGATAAACCAACCAACCACAAGCTCTAAGCAATAAACCGAACACTAGAAGCAGTGGCCGAACCACTGGGATTGAATTGGGTGCCACTACTAGGCATCCTTGCCAGACCGAACGGTCTAGAGGAGAGCTAGCTCTTCTCTGACCAAGACCTTGCAGACCGAACAATCATACAGGTCGAATGCTTCTAGGCTGAGAGGAATTCAGGCAAAGAGCACCTAATGTCTTGACCGTCCTCTACAATCAAACAGAGTGTCAGGACCGAGCACTCCTGCACAGACCGAACGGCCACGAACTATCATGGCTCAAGTGAAACACACCACCATTGACCGAGAGCACCAGACCGAACGTCAAGAGAAGAAAGTACCTTCTCACTCTGACCTGCAGTGCCAAACCGAACGGTCAAGAGAAGGAAGAACCTTCTCTGACCAAGGTTCCATGACCGGACGGTTTGAGAAGGAAACCTCCTTCTCTCACCAAGGCTGCATGACCGAACGGTCAAGAGAAGGGGGATCCTTCTCTAACCAAGGAGACCAGATCGTACGGTCAAGAGAAGGGAAACCTTCTCTGACCAAGGCCTCCAACCCGGACGGCCAGACTTTGCATAATCCTGCAGAATTATGCAGAATTCGACAGAACCTGCTAAGGCCATTTCTAACCATTTTAACCAACTTCTAACACCTCTAATCTTCGTTTTAGACATAACTAAACTTACCTAAGTGATTCTAAACATTACTAACACGTTTCTAAAGTGATTTAAGCTTCATTTCAACTCTAAACACTCAATTTTTCAACTTAGGGACCCAAAACCCAATCTTACCATTCTGCACCTATTTTGGTAAATTTAGTGACTCAAACAAGTCACAATACACTTAGTGAAACTGTCCCAACAGTCCACAAGCACCGCAAACCCCATATACTCAAAATCACTACCTCACTTCCCTTAAAATGGCTTAAAAGTGGCTCTAAATGACTTGATTTTCTTCCAAACACTACCACAACAGATTTCAATCATCGTCACAGTCCCAATCATGCCTAATTCAACATACCAAGGGGTTCCAAACAGTCCAAAATCATCAATCATCAATTCTACACAACATACCCATTTTCATACATAAATTTCAAACCAATTCAACCAATTTCATGCTTCTAACAACATACAACTTTAAGATTTATCATACATTCACAACATACTATAAAAATGGAAAGAAAGCTAGCTCCCCTTACCTCTAGGGTGCACGGCCAATTCAAGGAATGATCCTAGACCAAGTACTTTGAACCCAAAGTGTGAGAATCACCTAAAATCATCAATTGATGATGGAGAACGAATTTTAGCACTAAGTTGAAGTTAGATTGTGGAAGGAACGAAATGGGTTGCATGAAATAAGAAATTTCGTGCTTTAAACCCTAGGGCAATGGAGGAAAAAAGGCTTTCTTACCGGTTGGATGAAACGGAGGTTCAATCGGTGGGAAATGATCCTCTTGCAGTCACAAACGCTTGGGTAGCTTCAATTTGAAATTCAATCGGTTAGATTTTAAGCAATGGAGGATGGAAGGTAGTGAAGTAGAGAAAAGAGAAGGAGAAAAATGAAAGATGTGCATGGACAGTGGAGAAAGAAGTTTGAACTTGAAAAAAAAAATGAGTATTTTAATCAAAGTTCCATTTTAAACTATGCCCAATGTCAGGCTGCCACATGTACTCCATTAAAGATTTTTTTTTTCAAGATATTACAGAATTAAACAAAATAACATTAAAACTAAACTTAACATGATTTTGCACCTTATTTTTCTATAATTAGGATTAACCAATACAAACTCATGATCACTTTTCTTTTATTTTTTCATTTTATTTAACGGGAGACTTGAATTTATATTTGGATTTATCTCAAAGGACACGCTTATTTAAAACTCGAAAAAATTTCGATACAAACTTTTTTTATCTAAATTTAGATAAAAAATAACTTTTAGGTCTATCGAAAACAAAATTAACATAAAGATAAGACATCAGTTTAACCTGATACCAATGAATAAAAAAAATAACATATATGATTTTTTACAAGTTACAAATCTGTCTTTGATTTGATGCATTGTCATCTTTATCTATAATGCACAAATTACCATACAATGAAAATTTGTCTAATTTATGCTATAATTAAATTTTTTTCGAGTTACCTATAATTTTATCATTTATCCATTCATTCTTCCTTATCCAATTTTCTTTAACTCTCAAATTGATAATTTTTAATTCTTAATAAACCATCATTTTCATAACAAACAGGGATTTTATTGATAATCTATTAAAAGTTAAGGAGATGAAATTGGTGATTTTATAATTCTTAGTAAATTTCAATCAACGATAGAAGTATATTTCTTCGACAAAAAAGAATATAAAATCCAGTGTGAAAAATGTATTATTCGTATTGCTATCATACGATAACAATGTTTGATCTACTCACAAATGGACTTTAATAACAATAACTATATATGGGACATATTTAATTCAGCGCTTATTATAATAGAGCCAATATCCTTTTTATTATATATAGTAAGTTAATAAAGAATAAACATTAGTGTATTATATATATAGTAAGTTAATAAAGAAGATACATTAGTGTCTTATTTTCTATTTCAATTTTACTTTCTTAATTATTATTTTCTAAATCTAAGTAATTATTTATAATAAAAAAAATATTTATTAAATTTAGATAATCACTCATTATAAAAATAACATTTATTATTTTATTAATTACTTTTCAAATTTAAATAATTACTTATAATAAAAAAGTTATTTACAGGACATTATTTATAAAATTTTATCTACAACAATATTTATAATCATGCATCTATAATTACATACATCTTTTATTTCTTAAATTTTACACTTTTAATTATTATTTTTAAAATTTAAATCATTTATAGATATTTAAAAAATTGTATACACGCACCAGAATTTGCGCTGTTTATATAAAGAAAAATAATGGGTGTAAGACTATATCACTTTTACTCCTTCAACTTTACTTTCTATCTTTATTTTCATTTTCGAATTTGTGATAGATATTTCATTGGTTTTCTCTTCACCTATATTAGCGATATATTTCATTATAAATCAAAAATAAATAAAACCAATAGGAGTATTTATTTTATTTTATTTATTTTTGTTTCGCTGCCAAATTAAGTATTTTTTAGTGTACCAATTAAATTTTTCATTAAATATATCGTATCATCCTATATTTATCATGGATTTACATTTAAACTTTACCAATGAAATTATGCTGAGCAAAATAAAGAGTGAAGCACGTTATTATTATTATTTTAAAAATATTTGAAAATATGATTTTAATTTTTACAAAATTTAAGATAGTTTTATTAGTTATACACACACATATATAAAGTGATTTTTGTTGTTTCTATCGGAAACTAAAAAATATGTTTCTTCTATAATGCTTGGATTATAAATATACTAAAGAAACTAAAAAAGTGGAATTTTAAATAGTTTAAGAGATTGCAAAAGTATTTAGACTAAATGAATTGTTGTATTTTGCATAATAAATTGATGATTTTGTATAACTTCTGCTCCGACAACAAAAACTTATATTATTTAAAATTGTTATAAATATATTTTAAAATGTCAATATTTTTTTAATATTATAATTGTAATGCATGAGTAATCTAATATAGTATTTTGGTATCTGGAGCTGTGAAATGGGTCACAACCTACATGCCAACTCAGTTCACCACGGGTTTGGGACATGTTGGTTTGAAAAAATTATATTTTTTATGTGGGTCAAATTTTAACCCGGCTCATACGGGTTGAACACGTGGTGGATCGGGTTGGCCCACCAATCCACCTAAGTAATTTTATTTTATTAAAATTTAATTTTAATTTTTTTTTAAATATTTATTTTTTTTGCTTGAAAAAATTATTTAAGTTTCCTATTTTAAAAATTAATTAAACATCCATGTTGGGAATGAAATTTGAGAGTGAAATTTGTTTAGATTTAAATTATAAAAAGTTTGTAATTTTTTTTATTTAGAAAAAAAATTGTAATTAAGTAAGCCAACGAGCCAACCCGTTTATCCATCAACCCGTGGTAGGTCGGACCGGGTTCGAATTTTTTTGACTCGCTAACAAATAAGCCATATTGGATTGGTAACCAACCCGTGGTGGACCGGATCGAGTCGGATCGGATTACCTGTTTTGATAGCTCTAGACATTATTATAATAAAAAAATTCAAGTTGATTTAGTTTATTATCAAAGAAAAAATTTATACTAAAAAGTATAAATACATTTCAAAATTAGGGATTGGAGAGTGATGACCAAGGTGAACTAAGGAATTGACAGAATATATTTATGATTTTCTAAGCAAATATTATAAAAATGTTGTTTGAAATATATATTCTGTTGAATGGAAAGATTATATGATCCAACAAAATTTGACAAGCTACGTGTGATAGAAATTGAGGTTTGTCATGATTGATCTTTATTGAGGTTTGTCATGATCAATTCTAAAACCTTACCAAATCAGCTTTAAGATTACTACATTGAGGTCAACCACCTATGGATAGTGCAAGTTCCAATGTAACCTTCCTAGAAAAATGAAGGTGAGAAATCCATAATGAAGGGAATACAACATGGTACAAGCATGGGCGGAGAGTTGGGGAGTATCTTGAACTTTTCAAATTCTATGTATTATAATGAAAATTTTAAAAATATTATATTAGGTGGATTTTTGTTTCTTTTTATAAAACATGCCATGTTAATAAATAGTAAAACATAATACTAAATATGATTAAGAATAAAATTATTAAGATTTTTTTAGTATTATTAAGATTAACAATTATTAAAATGAATAAAAGAATAAAAGAAATGAATAAAAGTTTTTGTCGAGGAATAAAAGAAAATGAAGTTTTAGGTTATTTAGTGTATCTACGTAACAAATAAAAGCAATATATAAGATGAGACAATGGGAGAGAATGAAGGATGGAATGCAATCTAAAATGGATGAGCGAATTACTTTAATGGGAAAAACAATTCCTTGGAATATATATTAAACATGCAAATGAATGTATACATGACATTAAAATAGAAAGTGGACTAGGAATATATATGAAGAATTGTGGGACAAGAATGTTCTACCAAAAGTGAGTAATTTCATGAGGAAAATGATCTAAAAACATGCTACCAACAAGAGAAAAATTGTATAAGAGAGATTTATTACATAATTTATCCAACCTTAGGTGTCATTTTTTCCAATCTGATTTAGAAACTATAAAGCACGTTATTTTCTCACCATGTAAGGAAGAAGGTATGGACAAAGTGGTATAGATGGGTTCAACTGAATATGGTATTACCACATTCTGCAAATGGTAGCACATGGAGGGAACAAATACCATGGTGTTCAAATGACATGGAGCATTTTGAGAAAAAATAATCACTGTAATTTTAAAATAAATATATTCAATAAAAAAAATATGTGCTACAACAAGTCAGTTGTTTGCCAGTGAAACACCATGGGTCTAAATACATCATAATAAATGATACTTAGACAATATTCTTTTGACAATATTTGAATATCATTTACGTATCATTCTGTTATTGGTCTAAAATTACTTTTAAATCAATAATAATAATCATAAACATCACTATGGATCAATCACAGAATGATACATAGATAATATTTAAATGTTGTTGTCTAAATATCATTATCTTAATATTAGTTTTGTTTGTTGTATAAGATTTTTATATCTCATATATCAATTATTTTTATGGGTGATGGTTGCTGACAAAAGGAATGTAGAACCACATTTTAAGAATAAAATTATGCAAATAAAATAATTATCAACTTAATGATAAAAATTATTATGATAAATGAAAATACTTTAGAAAAAAATTATTACTATTATTTTAAAAATTTAAGATTACGGCAATTATTATTTCTTCAACTTGTCTTGTTAGTACTGATTGAATAATCAGCAAATACGAGATCTCGTTAAAAACTGTTAGGTAAATCAAATTTGCTTGTCGAATTTTCTTTTTAGATTTTTAAAAAAACTATATTTTGACATAGATCGTTTTAACAATATTTAATATTTATATATATATATATATATATATATATATATATATATATTACTTTTTTACTCAATCATTATTTATTTATTTATTATTCTGTTAACGTATTCAAAACTTATTTATTTTTTATTATTTATGTATCATTTGTTAACGTATTCTAAATTTATTTATTTTTTATTATTTGTTAACGTATTTTAAATTTAATAAGAAAATGTGTGTCAGAATATTTTCAAAAAATTTAAATTAATATATTATTGTCCTTGGTTTTAAGATTACATTAAAATTAATCAATATAATAATATTTTAAATCTTAGGTCGTTAATGGCATTTAAAAAGTCTCATTTTAACTTAAAAGTTGGTTATAAACATTTATAAAAGTTTTATTTTTATTTTAAATAATAAAAAGAATTATCTCATCAGAATGTAGAAAAATATTATTGAAATAGAATTATAAAAAATGTGATTAAAGTAGATTTTTTTATTGTTGAAAATATGTTGAATAATAAAATAATTTTTTTATTAAACTTTATTTTAGAAAATGCCTTGGAAATGAGACACTTTTCGATGAATTTAATTGTTTTAAATTTGTACTTTTTTTTTCATTAATTACTTACAAAAAACTGAGCAGAATAAGAACAGGGTTCATCGAGAAACGATGTTGGTACGCACGCACGCGTTTAAAGGAGCAGTCCCGGCACGTGCCTGAGAGATTGGAATTTGGTAAAATCAATCTTCATATGTGCACGTGTCATTCGCAGAGGGCATGGTTGGGATACACATGTAAAAATGTTATCCCACTCGCACTGCCCATTCATAAATCTTCGCTTTTCGCAACTCCCTCACCAGCCTCCTTTCTCTCCTTCACATTAATCTTGCTCCGAACCTCACATCCAAACCCCAAAACGAACCTCCGCTTCGGACCCTAATCCCTATCATGGGAACCGAGAGTTACACTTACCTAGGACGCAATTTCAGCCAACTCAGCATCAACGACGCTTCCTCTTCCTCCGCCTTCAGCGACTGCAACAGTGACAGATCTGGCGAATTCGCCACCGCTTCTTCGCAAACGCGCCGCTTCCTCATCACCTGCGCCACCGAAAACTCCGACGATTTGATCCGTCAACTCGTCGCCGATCTCCACTCCGCCTCACTCGACGATCAGAAACAAGCCGCCATGGAAATCAGATTGCTAGCCAAAAACAAGCCGGAGAATCGACTCAAAATCGCCAAAGCAGGCGCAATCAAACCGCTGATTTCACTCATTTCTTCAACGGACCTCCAGCTCCAGGAATACGGCGTCACCGCGATTTTGAATCTCTCGCTCTGCGACGAGAACAAGGAGGCCATCGCCTCCGCAGGCGCGATTAAGCCGCTGGTTCGCGCGCTGAGCACGGGAACCGCGACGGCAAAGGAGAACGCAGCGTGCGCGCTGCTGCGGCTGTCGCAGGTGGAGGAGAACAAGGCGGCGATTGGGCGGTCCGGCGCGATTCCGCCGCTGGTGAGCCTTCTGGCGAGCGGCGGGTTCCGCGCGAAGAAGGACGCGTCGACGGCGCTGTACTCGCTGTGCACGGTGAAGGAGAACAAGCTCAGGGCGGTGAAGGCGGGGATCATGAAGGTGCTGGTGGAGCTGATGGCGGACTTCGAGTCGAACATGGTGGACAAGTCGGCGTACGTGGTGAGCGTGCTGGTGTCAGTGCCGGAGGCGAGGGCGGCGCTGGTGGAGGAAGGCGGCGTGCCGGTGCTGGTTGAGATCGTTGAGGTGGGAACGCAGCGGCAGAAGGAAATCGCGGTTGTTATTCTGTTGCAGGTGTGTGAAGATAGCGTGGCGTATCGCTCTAGGGTGGCTCGCGAAGGTGCGATTCCTCCTTTGGTGGCTTTGTCTCAGTCCGGCACCAATCGCGCCAGGCAAAAGGTATAATTCCATTCCCTTGGCTTCAACATTTCCACTACTCTCTGCAAACTTCCTAGCTGACGTGGCTCTACATTAAAATTAAATGATAATTGTTGAAGGACGAAACAGCAATAGGGTAAAAAAATGTTTTTACTATTATTATTTGTTTGCCTAACAAATTATATGAATATGAGTTATCCTTTAGAATTAGAATAACTTGTAACATGTAGTGCCACATCAGCCTCGTTGCACAGTGGATCTCCACTGTGCAAATAAATTTCTGTTAGTGAGCATCGACTCAGTTATTCCCATTGCAGCGTTTATGCCAATTTTTCATTGGTTGGGTTTTGGAATATTTTAATTACGAAGCTCGTTTCAGTGCTGACATTAATTTTTTGTTATTATTGTTGGATTTATTTGTTTTTGTTTATGGGTTGGTATGTAGTCGGAGAAATTAATTGAGCTTCTGCGGCAACCAAGATCCAGCAACGGCGGCGGTCTTGCGTCAGAAGTGGCGGTGTAAACAAACACCACAAGTAAAATTGTGAATTGGTTAAAACACAAGGTGCGTCCTTCCAGGAGAGACGGAGAGTTAATTAAACTCTGTAAATATCTTCGAGAAGCTTTGTAAAGTTTGTGGCACAAATGATACGAGTTTGAGGTTGGTTTGGTTTTCGGGCCATTGGTTCTTTTTCTTTTTCTTTTTTTCTTCTCGTCATTATTTATATTTTGTTGCTGTGAAGGTGAGGGCTGATGCCATAGCTTTTGAGCCCGTCAACTATTTATGTAATTATTGGCGTTATAAGTGTGGTACTAGTTTATTTGGCCTTAAAATTAGAAGGATTTAGTGAGATAAGAAAAGGAACATAGTTCTGAAAAGAACAGAGTTCTTCAGCGAAAAGTAACCAATGGTATTTTGTTGTTGTACTGGGATTAGGTAGGATGAGAGATAAAGCATAGAAAAAAGAGAATAAATAAAATGAAAAAATGTGTTAAAAAAAGTGAATGGATGTAATTAAAATATTGGAAAAAATCAAAATAAGTTCTTTCAAGTGCGTGTACATCTGGAATAGGGATGAATTGGTGGAGATTTTTTCGGTGGATTTTTATTTTTATTATTTTTATTAAAAATTGGAATAATGGAAAGATGTTTGAAGTAGGAGTTAGGACTTTTGGAGAGGGGAGTCGTAAGCAGGTTTCATTATTATTATTATTTAATTTCCTTTTTCTGCAGAAATGAAAGTGCATAAAGTAGAACAGAAGTGGCACGGAAATGACACGTGTACTGTATTCCGTTAAAGATTAGCAGTTAACCGTTCGGTCCCATTATGGATTAGGATGGCTGTCTGGACTGTGGGTCCTTTGTTGACGGCTGTTGACTCCACTCTCTCTTTTCTATTACATTCACTTTTCACTACAAGCATCTGCATATTATTTTAAATTTCTATTTTTTTTATTTTATTTACATAAAATAAAAGCTTTTTTCAAATTTCCACTTTTACTGCCTGATAAAAAAATTATTGATTTCATATAATTTATTTTCGTTTGATCCTTAATTAGTTTCTTTTTTTTAAGAATAAACTATTAACACTTTATGTAAATTATTGTGTGTAAAATTAAAAAATGATAGATAATTATACAATATTGAAATAATTATTTGACGTTAAATTTAATATTGTATAATCATTTGAAAATAGTTTACCGAAGTCTTTATTAAAATAAAAGCAATTCCAACGAAAACAATTTTCAACTACTATAAATTATTAAAATTTATCACTCATTTCATTTTTTTAGCTTTTATATCTGGAAACAAAACAGTAAATGAATAAAATTTAATAGATTGATAATAGGAAGGAACAATGAATTAAGAATGTTCGAACTAACATACGAGAGTTCTCAAATTTCTTAATTTATTATAAAAATATCTTGAATCCTAAGGTAAATTGTAAATAGTTTCTTTAACAATTTCATCGTGTTTTTAATTAGTAACTACTTTGTAATTAGAATTTGAAAATTAATAAAAAAAAATTTGAATCTCAATGACTCTCTCTTATGTCTCTATTGTTTTTAAAGCCTATCAGAATAAATAATAATAAAAATGGTTTAAACCTTCAATTAGTCCTAAAGTTTATTAGAAAATCTCAAGTGGGTCTTCATGAAACTGTCTCAATTGAGTTATATATATATTTTTTTGTAAATATGAGCATATTTTATCATGTCCGTTAAATTGTGACTAACAAAGTTAAACTTTGATTACGTGTTTATACTGATGTGCATGGCTTAATTAAGTGTAATTTTTATTTAAATTAAAAAATTATGACATAACAAAATTGAATTGGTTTAAGCGTTATTCAGGTCATGGTCTCGTCGTTGGTTGTCGGTCGCGATCAGAGCTTTGTCGAGAGATAATCATTTCTCGACTCTTTGTGTCCTTCATCGTCATCACTGAGTTAATTGTAACTGAGTTTACACTTGTAGTATATTATTAATTATTTAAAATAGATCTTTCAAGTATTTTTTTTTAAATAAGAATGGTTGGACAATTAATTTATTGAACATAATAAATGTTATTAAATTTAACGCTATGACATTACTTGATAATATTATTAATCATTCAAATCACAAATGAGTGTATCAGGTAAAATTTTAACTAATGCATAAAAAAGTCATAAAGAAAATCTACTAGAATTTCAAATTTTCAAAATACACTATGTAAAAAGCAAAAGTTTATTAAATAAATAATTTATATAAACAAAAGTTTAACTTATGTATAAATAAAAGACTATTTTTTTCCTATTACTGCTCAATCGAAAATTGTAAAAAAAAGACATATTTTATCTTTCTTATTAAAATTGGGCTGGTAAAAAATAGAGAACCCGTCCCAAACAACTGAAACTGATCCAAATATATATATATATATATATATATATATATATATATATATATATATATATATATATATATATATATAAAGTAACATTACCGTTTGGAAAATTTAGATTAAATAATTTATAAATGTGATATTCGGAGTGGGTGCTTACGGGAGAAAAAATGATCAAAACACGAGTAGAAAAACATATCTTATATATTAATATTAGTGGAAAATAATTTTTATCGATTAAAAAGAGTATTGTTATGAGAGAAAGAAACATTTATACATTTTAAGAAAAAATATTAATAATATTAGCTAAACTAAAATGTTAAAAATTATATACAAATATAGGTGATTTGTAATGTGATATGTTTTGAAGTATGTGTGAAATAAATGTTAACATTTGGATAGTTTATTTTTAGATAGTCCTTCAAAAATTTAATGGCAAATACTATTTATGTGTTGAATTGCTAATAATGGTAATAAAATTCTTGTGCATGTATTTCATTTATTAAGTTTGCTTTGTTTTGAAATTGTGTTAATTTTTTCTTTTAATATAACTATTAAAATGATTATTGAATATAGGAAAGAAAATGACATGATATGGTAGTATTTTTAAGAATATATATTTTTTAGAAGCCATGTTCATTTCATCATTTTGGTCAACTCATCAACATGCTTTCATTTATTTCTCTTTTATATTAGGATTAAAGATTTTAAAACCATGATGAACTCCTAATATAAATGGCAATTGAGAATTATGTTTCCACATGAGTGTAGGGTCTAAAGAGAAAAGGATTCACTCGAAGGATACAATACCAACTAATGAGATCTAAGTTGAATCATGTAAAAGATTAACATCACTTTCTACTAAAAACTTCAAGACAACAAATTAATAAATCTTCAACCTTATATAGTGTTTTAATTTCTGATTTTTACCCAATATAAAATTTAGATTTATACTTTGAATTCTAAAGATGAAAGCAAAAGTCTCAAGCTTTGATAAATTTAAAACATCAAATAGTAACCTTAATCAATCATTCAATCATATTAGTATGTTTCAAATCAAATAATATTTTTAGTCTTTTATATTGATCTGATCATAAATAAATTTGAAATTTAAAGATTCTTTATTAGTTATTGGTAACTAATGAGACTAACATTAAAATTTAAAGGAGCTTTTTTTTTGTTATTTGTTTTTATTCTCAAAATCACCTTAAATATAGTACAATGAGGAATTTTATTTAGTTGAGATTCAAACTTCGATGTATCACAAATAAACTAATCCTTCTACTAAACCCAATTTTGTTTGTGATGTTTATTCTACTTCGGCATATGTTCAAGATTGCTACAATTTAATCTCAATCTTATGCTATTTTACTTTGTAAAAGTAAAATGTTCATAAAAGAACAAAATTATATAAAAATTAGTTATATTTAATTATTTTTAACATATATGAAGTTGGCGTAAATATGAAGTCAAGCTTTTAGCAGCAAGTTTATATGCTATCGTACATAATATTTGCTTGTGTTGATCCAACTTAAATATCTTTAAAATTTTATTATTTATTTATTTTAGTCTTAGTATCTGTAAAAGACTTCATTAAGTATTTTGATTTAAAAAATACAACAATATAATTCTCTTAAGATATAGTCAACGAGTTTAATTTTAAAATACGAAACAATGTAATCTTCGATTCGTTAAGATTGATTATTTTGGTTTTATAAATTGTATTATGTATTGTAAGTTGAAGTGTTGTCAATATTTATTGATTAATAATTTTATAGATAATTGTATAAAAAATGGTTGTATTTCTATGTGTTTTAAAATTTATTTTTTATTGATTTATAATAAATATTTGTCTGGATTTCACAATTGACGCTCATTTTATCGATAAAATTGAAAAAAAAATTAATTATGAATTTTAAAAAAATTTAATTATTGACAAGTTTATTTTAAAAATTATTACCAATAAAAATTTTAAAAATTCGTTAATGATAAATTTAAAGATAACATTTTAATAAAATGATCAAAGATCAAAAGAACAATTTTGACATTCATTTTATTTAAAAAATTTAACGATAAAAATATTCAATGATTGAATTTATTAAAAAATCTATTACTAATAATTATTTTATTGTTAATAAAATTTAACTTATTAAGACATTTTACCAACTAATTCATTGCTAATGAATATTTTTGTTAAAATTAAAAATTTATTGAACAAAAAGTTCAATAATTTATAATGAGACTATATTAAATTGGAAATTTCATATTGTTTTCTCTCTTCAAAGCTTTGAATATTAAAATTAACATAAGATTTCAAAAATTAAGTAACTTATTTGAAGATTTTATTTACAGAGGAAACAACTTGGACAAAATAAATAAATAAATAATAAAATAAAAATATTTAAACATTTTTTGAACAATAAAGAAATTAAGCTACTAAAGTTGATTTAGAGGTGAAAAAGAGATGAAAAACAAAACTTTTCACTTTATACCCACAAGTCTAATTTAATCTATTTTACTTATTATAATTGCCAAACTTTTTAAAAAAATTAACTTAAGGAAAAATAACCTAGGTATTAGTCTTCAAAGAAAGTGTATTTATTAAAATCGACTATGGTGATAAAAAAATACAGTAAAATATAGTAGGATTTAAGAATAGATAAAGATAAACTGTAATAATTTTCTTTTTTTCAATGCTTTGTACCTACTAGATAATGTTATTGCAACATTTTGTCTGTAACAGTGGTAGAAACAACTACATTAATAGCAACATGACAACAACAGTGAAGGTGACAATATCTTATATTTACCATAATATTAATAAATGTTATTGAAAAATAAATGCAGAGATATGATGAGGAGTATTAAGGTTAAAAGTTAAGATAATTATTGTGAATATAAAACATGATTATTTTTTATATGTAATTGAAAAAAAAAATATGTTTTTGATTTTTTAAGTAAAATTGAAATTAGTTTTCTTTTCAAATTTAAATTAATTTAGTTTTTCTTTTTTACTTTTCATTATTTTTTAAATAAATTTATTTAAGAATTTAAACTCGTTTTTAATTAATATTAAAAAAAATTGTTAAATGAATGAACAACTTAAAAATATAAAATGTATTTAAACACGAAATAAATTTAACAAAATTTGTTAAAAGAATCTGTACAATTTTTTGAATTAGAAAACTAAATTAGGTTAAAGTTTTAAAAAGATGATGAAAAATTTAAAAATAAAAAATATATTTAACACTTAAAATAAAATAATATGAAAAGAAAAAGAAAATAAAAGATGTAAGAGAATGTTAGAAAAGTATATCCGGAAGACCCATTCTTTAATTGCGGGAATTGAGGAACAAAACAATCTAAAATTATTTTCAATGATAACATCATTAATTATTTTTCTTCTAATTATGTTCTGTTACAAAAGTAGCAGTTAGTTGTTCTGTCCCATCAAAATATGCCAAGTGTCCTACTTTTTGTGGTTTCAGAATTTCCAACGCAGCCTGCATTGACAATATCCTACCCAATCAAAATAAATAAAAAATAAAAAATAGGTGTTGTAGAAAATTTTTAAATTTCAAACTAAAAGACCATTAGATTCACTCTTTAATTTAATATAAATAAAGGAAATTTCTCTACACGATCTGCTCTCATATTTATTTATAATTGTTTTTCATTATAAAACTCTTCAGCAATAAAAAATAATAATTTAAAACTATATATGTTATTGTTAACACACGCTATCGTTTAGCTGACAAGGTGTCATCATTACGGTGAGATTTTATTAAGAAGAAGCCAAAATTATATGCAACGAAAATTCGGCCACCGAAGTTGACCAATTCAATGTTAATTTGTCAACTAAAATATAATCTAAATACATGTGGATAGTGTTAAAAATTCTCAAAATTAGCAAGCAAAACTTTTTTTCATCGTTTTAATTCTGATTACGAAATGTTAGAAATATAATTATGAGCTTAATTTCAAGTTAACACAAATTTAATGAAATAAATGTAATATTCTGATTTTAGTAGTTTACTATTCATAAGACATTATAAAATTAATAAAACAAAATAGATTTGTCTTAAATTAAAAATATAATATTATTATAATTATATAAAAGAAAATAATTTTATAATAAACATATTTAAAAGAGTTAAATATAACCACTAGGACAATTAAGAAGACGTCATGTGATATCACTGTCCTTTATTAGAGATGTTTCAAAATCTTTCATCTGCTCACACTAATAAAGTGATCATTATAAAATAAACAAACAACACACTAAGAGAATAAAAGAGACAAGAAGATAAGTCACTCTTTAAAAGAAAACTTCATAAAAAAATTTAATACATAACATATTAGTTCAACAATTATAACATTCTATGACTCAAACATATAATCAATTGACTCTAGACTTAATTATTCAGATACACGTTTTGACATACATACTCAATATAGGTGTGCACCTATAGTAGTATTCATACTCTACAAAGTTATAAACACAATTATCACCCTACTACTCACGAGGTTAATCTTGATCAAAAGTCTAGAGCAAAGATCTCATGTCATTCTCTCTCACATCCCATTCATCTCTATATGAGTTGAGTGGTTGGTAGTATATAAAGATACCTATTTTCATAATCTTCACATGTCAAAGCACAAACTAACAACTGTTATTATTTTAATATAATATTGCAAAGATATGTGCCATCATTTGTGGAGGAAGTTTCGAGCTTGGAACGCAAGCCTTGCTTCCAAGTTTGCCTTGGAGATATTTCCCAAGGTGTTGTTGCCAACATCTCTTTCCCATAAGCAACGCTAACGTTGCATACTCAAGTTTCGGGATTTCTACGCATTGTAGCTCAATCACACGCAAGGCTCGAGATATTTTTCGTGTGCTTTGGACCTTATGTCTCTTTCCCCTGGTTTTCTTCTTTATAAATACAGCCACTGCTTTCATTCCAGAGACACCAACAAAAACCAACGAGTTCTCTTTCTCTCACATTGTTGAGCTCTCCCTCTCCCTTGCATAGATTTTTCCATAGCTTCTCCTAGTTTCTCTTCTTCTCTTATCCTGGGTTTCATTCTTTCTATTTTTAGAGATCCTTGTTAGTTTTGAGATCCTCAAAAATTTCTGAGAAGTTCCTATTGTATTCTTTGGGGGCTCGCAATACATCGCGGATAAGTTCTTAAGGACAGTGATCTACACGCCTCAAGAAATCCTTTGTCCGTGATCTCTATTCTTTTATTGTCAGCTTCTACAACAACAACATCACCATAAATTCCTCCTTGGATTGGTTCCAACCATCCTCAATTACACATCACAAATTAGTCGTCATATTATCATACATAAATAAACACCATACATACTACTAATCATATTATAAGCCAATTATTGTTTCTGACATTCACATAATCACACTCATTAAACTCATAAGAGGTATGTGAAAACTTATTTAAAATTCTGATTTTTTCACTCGGCCACTAAATTTGCTCGTTCAGTGAAAGCTCATTCGCTCATCTACCAGATATGCTCGCTCAGGGAAAACACTCTCACTCAACCATCAAATCTACTCACTCAGCTAGTAGTACTTGACATCACACTCACAAAACGACCAAACATGTTCATTGAGCAAGAAAATCACTACAACATGCAAACTCAAATTCTTCCAAAAGTTTTCCAACAAGTATATGCTCGTTTAGCGGGTTTGCATAATTTTTCAGAACAGAATTCTACAAATTTATGCCATTTCAGCCCTGCAAAACCAGCCTAATACCAACCACAAATGTTCAAACCAACCAATTCTCAGATCATATGCATTTCAACAATACAATTCACTTCAAATACAAACTCAATCGTTCAACCATAGCAGAGTTTCAATCACATTATATATAAGACAATTCAAACTTCTTAACTCAACTCAAGAGGTTATATCTTATAAGAAAAGATAAGTGAGACCCACATGCAATATAAGAAAAGAAAAAAAAAGGTTGGAAATTAATTTACTTAAATGGAGAAATAGTCTAATTGAAGAGGTTTCCCCGAGATCAATCATATGGTCTAAGTTCTTCAATTAGAGGAACACATAATGAAAACTCCTATTGAGAAGTCAGATGACTTTAGAAAAGTGATTTATTAAAAGATGATGTATTTTAAAATAATAAAACTCATTTATAACGAAACTATTTATATTAAAATTATTTAATATTAAAATAATTGAGTTTCCCTATTTTAAACTACCATCACTTTTAATATACAAAATTATATGTTTTTACAAGTTTTGTTTTATTTAAAAAATATTAGAATTCAATTAAATAAAGAATATAAAAACTAAAATAAATTTGATAAAAATATAAAAACCAAATTAGTTATTAGATCTTAAATTTTATATTAAATAAAAATAAGAAAGTTAATGTTGATATTGAAAAAACAAAAACTCAAATTCAATGATATTAAAATTTTAGGTTTTGGCTAGATAAACTTCTGCACGAATTATCATGTATATCCACATTCAATCTATTTTAAAAGTAAACTTAAAGAAAAAAAAACTGAATTATCATGTTGTATATCCACATACTGTAGCTCAACAGTATGTGTGACTGAGAGCATGTCACATTTTTTCACATGTTATGGATTATTAAATGAATATAATTTGGTATTAGGTATTTTTCAAAAGAATAATGATACTTACACAATATTTTTTTGATAATATTTGAATATTATTTACGTGTCATTATGTGATTAGTTTAAAATTATTTTACAATCAATAATAATAATTATAAATATCATCATGGACCAATCACATAATGACACGTAAATAATGTTTAAATATTGTTAAAAAAATATTGTCTAAATATCATTATCTTTTCAAAATAAACTTAAATTTATAAAATGTATGCATTTACCGCACGTGTGGAATGTGGAACTTAAGAGAACAGCAAAACTGTTGGGTCAATAATGTTCACTAAAGCCACCTAATAAGACATGCATGTGTGCTTTTAATAGCTTCTTCTTTTCTTTGAAGCATCATTTCGTAGAAAAAGTAAAAAACGTTTTTTTACACATAACGAGAGAAATTAACTTTTCAACATTAATAATAATTATTAGATTAAGAATAGTATAATAGAGGTTTAGATTATGAAAATAAATAGTAAATAAATTATTTTACTTTTTATTTTGTATCGTAGTTGCATCTTTATTCATAAAAGTATTTATTATATATTTATTTATGAAAGTAAAATAAAATAAAGAAAGCAATACATTTTTAAGAATTCAATTTTAAAAGATTCAATATTTCTTCTCTTAAATACAACTAATGAGAAAAAATATAATAAATATAGTTTCGATAAAAAATTCACTAAAAGACATTATTATAATCGATTTGAAAGTTTTTGTTTCAATATGATGCAATGTAAGTGCTAATATAGATGGAAATTTGTTGTAAAAAAGAACTATAAATAACTAGACTTTGATAATATATTTTTAGATTTGCATGGTTTATTGAATTTAAGAGGAAGAAATTAAACTAAATAAAAAAATAAAAATAACTTTCCAAAGAACATTGTAAATTGTTTAACAATAAATTCACTCTTTATCTACTAAACAAATTTCTTCTATTTAAAATATAAAACATTTATTTTATCTTAAGTTTTTCTTATTAATTATTTATTATTTTCATGATAAGTTGATTTAGTGGGAAGTCCCAGAAGAATAAAGCAAGATAAATATATTAAATTAGTAATAATGTGAGAATGTCTTTTAATTACTCTTGTAAAATTTTTGGAAAAAAAAAATACTATCTTGACTTATGAGATTAAGATTAATAGAACTAAAGGACCTAATGAGTTACGTATTAATAATTAGTGAGACATGATTAATATAATTTGACATATCAAATTATATTAATATCATAAAAGACGTATGGGAAGATTTTTGTGTTTATATTTGTAGATTATGAGTTAGTTGTAGTTTGTAAACGTAAGACTCGGATAAAATATAAATATATTTTATTTTTATTTTATATTTTCTAATATTAAATATTTAATTATGGTATGATATTGGATTATAAAGATGTTAAAGAGATATAGGAAAATTAATTAATAATTGTTTATTTTATTTTTTCAAAATTGGTTAATGTAATGTTTTTAGATTAATGTTTATGATATTTTAACAATGAAATTGCATTGATCAAATGGTAGTTATGTGTGAGTGTTCATGGAAGACTTTATTAGTCAATATGAATGATTTCTTTGTTTTTATTTTGCGTGGCTGCTAGAGGAATTAATTTTGGAAGAGAGAGGAGACCTATATATAAATTAAGTTAGCTTTTAAGGTCTATTTTAATTTTTTTTTTTTTTTGTGCACGAGAGAGGGAAAAATTCGTTTCTCTGTAGCTTTATACATTCCATTGTTTAATTGGTTTTTTTATATAAAAGAGAGAAAGGTTTTAATTCCAGTGCATGGTTATGTGAATAATAAAGAATTAGGAGAGAGAAAGAGTTGGTTTAAGTGCATGAATTTTTATTCTTAGGGTGCACGAGAAAGAGATAATTAGGCTTCTCTCATTGTTGTTTTTTTTATGGATTCCTAAATTATAGGGAGGAGAGAAAAATTCTCTTCTTGTTTTTCCCAGGATATTCGAATAAGGAGGGGTTGAGGGTTTTCTTAGATTTAGTTTGGTGCGTACATGCCGAAAAGTGGGGAAAGCGAGGGTCTGAAATTTAGGTTTTATTTAAATTAATTAAATGAAATAATAGGACGAAAACCGAAAGTGTTATTAGAGCGGAGATATTTAAGTGAGATTTAGAATAAAACCTGGAAAAGAAAAACACTGATAGTAGGGAGATGATATTGGGAGTATTCGTAACATGGTGGAAAGTAAACCTAACCTTTTGTTTTTACCTACAGTGTTATGAGAGAGATTAGAGACCAACCCTACTCTCAACTTTCTTGACCAAACAGAAAAGAGAAAGAACCCTTAATCTGACATCACGATGATAATGTGGGTGGTTTAGGGAGAACTCAGCCGATGGGAGAGAAAGTCTATCTCTTATGTGAAACCGTGAGAGAAAGAATAACAATAAGGAGAAGGCTAACCACGAGCAAACGTTTGGGGTCCAGGTAAGGGAAGTTGAACTTGTCCTATGTTTTGGGAATTTCGACTTGATAAGCATGGGTGGTTAAATGTGCACATGGTACTGTTTGTATTTTATTTGTTTTTGTGTTGTTCCGATGAGTTCTTGATGAATTTTATCTATTGTTTTGGCTAGGTCTAAGGTAGTCTGATGAATATTTTGTATGAACGTGTGTTTGTATTGGTGTAGGACATAATTCCATTTTTTTTGTCTTCTTTAGCGTTTAAATTGAATGCAGAAACCGTTGTTGCATGCATGAGTTTTTTATTTTAGTCTAGGAAAATCTTAATTCTTTTGGTACAGGATGATAGTTGTTGATGGTACTCTTTGTTTTTAGATTGATAATATTGTTTATCCTTCAAGTGCGTTTAGAAGATTAAATATGTGCAAGAAGTAAATATGCAGTGAATGATATTTAAGTAGTGTAATGAAGGTCCTAGTTTAGTTGTGAGTTTATATTTAAGTCCTGTAGGTGTAACTGTTTTGGATAGAAAACTTTGATGGTTCAGTGATTTGCATAGTATTGAATTATACGTTCTTTTAGTCAGACAAAAGAAAGATAAGGTCGCAGTGATAGTATGGTCTGTATAAATGAGTTGAATGCTTATGATGTTTGGCCTGGAAATCAGTTTGTAATCGTTGTTAAAGTAAAGGAAAGAAGACGATTAATGTCGTATCAATTTTGATAGAACTATACTTTTTAAGTGAAAACATGTTATATTTGTGTAGATTATGATTGTTGTTAGTGTGGTATTTTTATTGTACACAATTCCCTAGGCAAACGAGAGTAATTTGAGAGTGTAAGTTGGAACGAGAATATATATGGGAATGAGTTTTAGTGGAAACCCATCTTTTAGGATAAATGGTTAAAGGGTAGACGTTGCATGGTCTTCTAATATGGTTTATTGGAGAGAGAAATTAAAGCTTGACATTATTATATATATATATATATATATATATATATATATATATATATATATATATATATATATATATATTAAGAAACAATTAGGTAAAAAGTTTGTCAGACAAAGGTTATGAAATATTTGTTTTCCTATTTTTAGTTGCCATAATCAAGTGAATCATTGTAAAAGAATTTAATTTATTTAAATATATGTTAAATTTAGGAAAGATATATAAGTAAAGAAAAATATACAGGGATTTTTTTCTGAATCCGTGAAGCGTAGGATATATTAGATGCATTTCAAGTATTATATATATGTTATCATTTATTGATTATGCAATTCGACGTGACTTGAGTTTTAATATTATATATATATATATATATATATATATATATAATTATATATAGGTACGATTTATTTATTTTAAGGCGGTTTAGGAGCTTTTATGTTTCGACTGTTTTAAAATTTTAGTTTCGAAAATTAGGAAACTTGTTTTTGGAATTCTATTGATTGTTGTACTAGGAAATTTTTAGAGCAGATCGACAATGAAGGTTGGTTATGATGTTAAGTGTGATTCTGAGTTGTTTTATTTAGTACGAGTTCATGTGATGAGTTGTTTTTTTTTTTTATATTTCAATAATATGTATGTTGTATTTTTTGGTGTACTTTGTAATACCGAATATGATGTTCTTTGCTCTTCGTCTGTAAGTGACGGTAGAAGAGACAAGGTTCGACTGTCCTGTTTTGGTGAACAGGTTTCGTACATAGAGTACCAAGGAACAATGTGTGCCTTATTGGATTGGTTACGTTGTGGTGGATACTTGACTAAATGGGCTATGTTACAATATTACTTTGATGACCAACAATTTTTATGTTGATGTTTTATTACATGATGAATATGGTAGCTTGTTCTTATTGTTTGTGTATGTGAATGCGATGATCATATAACTCGTGTTGTTATACAGGAGCAGACGTTATTACAGATGTTCCAGTTGATGACTAGAGAAGCAAGTGATTGGAGAGAAACTGAAAAAGATTTTTTTTTGGTTTTCTTTCAAATATTTTCAGTTTATTTGATTTACTTAGTTTGATGTTACAAGTTTGTAATAAATGCCTTTTATTTAGATGTAAAGGATTAAGATTTATTTTCTTCATTATAAGATTTATGGAGATCTCTCTCTAAGTTTTTCAGCTTAGATGTTACAGTAAATAGACATAAGATTGTTTATTTGAGAATGATATAT
Organism: Vigna radiata var. radiata; assembly: GCF_000741045.1. NCBI lineage: Eukaryota > Viridiplantae > Streptophyta > Magnoliopsida > Fabales > Fabaceae > Vigna > Vigna radiata. The sequence goes on along the minus strand of NC_028356.1, from coordinate 34,493,513 downwards.
CGTCATGTGTATAAATTACTACTCTATTAATATTAATTTACCTTTAATTGTTTTATCATATGTTTTAGGAATGAAAACAATTATTTAAAATAGAATTAGGAATTTTATATTTCCTTTGTTGTGATTTTTTAAATAAAGTTATGTTAGAAATTATTATAAACTTTAAATATACATATTTAAAAAAAATACAAAATATAATAAATCACTTTAAATTTATGATAAAATTTATATTTCACAAAACAAACAAATTATAGCATCTCTTATTTTAATATTAGTTATAAATCATATTTAAATTATATAGTTAAATATTTAATATAAAATAAATTTAATTTTTAAGAATATTTGAATAAAATTATACTTTTTTATCATTTTAATTAATGATTTTATACTATATATAATTGACTATCTTATAACAAAAATAATTTATAATTGTAATATCTAAATATTTAAATAAATAATATCTTTTGTACAATTGTAATATTCTTTTTTCTGTTTTAATTATATTTAAATTTTTTATTTAAATGTGTTTTTATAAGTAAATTAATCAATTACGAAAAGGTTTCGTAAAAATTAAAAAGATAGTTTTGAGTTATCAACTAATTCTTATATTTTTAAGTTATCTTCTTAAAATTGTGATCACAACTTTATAAACTATAAACTATTATGTTAGGCTGAAATTTGTATAGATTATTGTTGAAATATTGTTTTATATTATAACTAATTGATAAACAATTGTGTTAGGCTGAAATATGTATAAATTATTATTGAATTATTGTTTTATATTATAACCAATTGGAAGTTTATGTTAAGAAAAATGATTCTCATATTTTAGTATAAAAATTAGATTTCCACATTAGGTGCAGTTATGTATATTTATTGTTATTTTTTATTTAATTTATTTAGTGAGGTATTTATAATTTATTTTTATTATTTAATATTTTTAGTGAAAGTTTCGTTTTTATTTATGATTTTGATTTATTTAATTTATTTAAATGAATTGTGAATAACCTTGTTTTTATTTATTATTTGATTTAATTAGTTTAATTAAGTGACTCTAACCTCTTTCTTAAAAATACTTTAAAGTACATTATGGTTCTAACTATTTATCATATTATTTAATTTTAATATTTAATAATTGTTGTTATATATAATTAATTATAAGTTGTATTCAACTTTTAAATTTGTTACACTATGTTAATAAATTGTGTATTTTCATTGAAATAAATTATATATATATATTCTTTTTTTTCTTTTTTTTGATAATCTTTACTTGAAGTTCAACATGTTGGTACATGAAAAACTTAGGGGTGTTGCTTCCTACACCTTTCCAAGTGGGACCTGTACCTTTCCATTAATTTAATTTATTTCAAAAATATTTTACACCTTTCTACTACTTTCTTTTATTCCAAAAATACCCTACACATCCCCACTATAAATAGCAATCTTTCTCTTTCTCTCTACATTAATGGAGCATTTACATGGCTCATTAATGGAGCATTTACATGACTTAAATTTGAAGTTAGATATATTTTCTTAAATAAGTTTGATTCAAT